>NW_026251781.1:0-181145 GCF_025024155.1 Gamsiella multidivaricata
CATTTGTCGAGGCCCATTTCACCCCCTCCTCGCGGGAAGGGGACGAATGAAATCGAGCCTGTATTCTGTAATGAAAACGAGAGGGGGGGATGGATTGCCATTTCCTTTTATCGCCACAGGCCTGTCCATCTCTCTCTTTTTTTCTTATTTCACCCTCTCCCTCCCTTCTCTCTCGCTCTCTCTCTCTCTCCCTCTCGTCCCCATAGCCCTCCGTCTCACCCCCCTCTACCCTCCCTCACCTTCGTGCCTGCAAGCGGCCCTACCACCGAATCAACAATGGCCCCATCACACCTCTCGCTCCGGGGCGGTCCCTCCTCCACTGAGGTCCTCCCCCAGATGCCCTTCCCTGCCCACACCGCCCTCGACCGCCATGTCTCCCCCTCGTCATCATCATCGTCACCATCCCCAAAGCGCTCCCCCCGGCACTCAGACACATCCACAGACCCTTTCATCTCCTCCAGAAACGACTTCCAGCCCATATCCTCACAGCAACCATCCACCTCCACCAACTCCAAGCTCGACCCCTCCGTCTCCTTCGCAGCACCCTCGCCACCAAGGTCCCCCTCCTCGAAACAATCATCCAGTCTATCCTCCCAGTCCCTGGCGTCTCTCACGCCTTCCATGTCCCCGTCGTCCATCATCTCATTACAGCGGAGTGCGCGGCAAGAAAAGAGACACATCCGTGTGCCTGTAAATGACCATCACCACCAAAAGAACCACAAGCAATCCTCTCCCTCCACAGGAGCGTACATGGTCAAGGGCAGCAGCGTAAATCGCTCAGCGATGCTACAAAATAGCAGCGCTGCTCAATTCGACGAAAAGGAAAAGGAAAAGGAAAAGGAAAAGGCCGCAAAGTTAAATCGGGGTACCAACAGCAGCTCTAAAATGAGCACAAAGGGGAATCGATTCTCAAGCTGGGCTTCGTCCATTCGGCAGACGCTATCCCCTTCTTCGAAAAAGGCAGCAGTCGCCAAATCCAAGGAGGTGTCATCGGCACCAACACCATCTGCATCCAAAACACCCATATCGCCCGTATCGCCTCAAGAGTCGCCTAGCCCTGTCAAGAACGAGAAATCAAGCACAAAACCGCAAGACCATACCCCTCGCTCCAATGCCAATGTCAATGTCAATGCCAAAGCCAAAGCCAATGCTGGCACTACCAAGACTACAGAAGCAACAGTACTCAAGTCGGCCAATATCTCCCACTCAAGTACTACGACCTCATCCGGATCCACACCCTCACAGCAGCCAAGGATTCGCATACTGTTGCAAGGCCGGAGTAAGAAGATTGGATCCGGACTCATCACCGTCTTCTGCATCGTAGCCGTCGTTATCCTCATCGTCTTATGCTAAAGAACCAACACTCTCCCTACACTCCCCCTGTACATAGAATCATTTACAAATTGACATTAAAGCAAACGAGTTAACGACCCCCAGGCATTCATCAAGCGCATCCATTCCGCTTCTTTATTGTAATGCGCCTATCCGAACGTCCGAGACTCAACATTTTGCATTCCAAAATGGAAAGTCCCCCCCCCCTCAGACAGTTTAAACCGCAAAGACAGAAGACACAGAACGTGCTCCGTCAAAGATAAATGTATTGTCCATAGGGATGTACTGATGCGTGATCAACTTGATGACCTCTTGACTGACAACACCTCCAATAAACGAAGCAATGTTATGGATCGATCCGTTTCCGTAGCGACAGCTAGCATGGTGGATATGGAAATAGAAAGATGAGTTCGGCATCCAGAAGGAATTGAAGATGCGAGCGACATCACGATTCGATGCTGCCTAAAAAAAAAACAAATTTTCGTTCCGCTTACATTTCGTAAGTCAGGTCCTTCGAGATAGCGTCCTTGTCGATGCCCCAGGACTGCAGCAGTGTAGTTACGTTCGTATGCAATTGATCCACATCGTCCTCCCAGTCCTCTCCCTCGCCAGGGTATCGTCCGTGGTCATCATGGAACGAGTCCGACGCACGCAGAAGAACATAGAAAGGGAACACAGAGTCAGGGTCCGACAGCCACGATGCTAGGTTTTTCCAGATCGAATCAAAAACAATCCAGTTAATTCGTCTGACACAATCCAGTTAATTCATCTGACACAATCCCGCATTCATATTTGCCCATAGTTTAAATCGCTCATTAAAAAAACGCACAAATCTGCTTTGTCTTGGACTGATGGTATTCCTCCTCAAGGCTACGGTAGCGAATGACCTTAAGGAATGCAGAATACTTGCAGAAGCTCTCGATTTCCTGTAGCGAGATCGATCCTGGAGCCAGCCCTAAAGATTCCAACAGCGATTCGACAATCCTTGAAACCTCCTGAACATCCTGCTTTGCCTTGGTTTTGTAGCTAATTTCGTCATATATTGGAAAAAATAAATAAAGAAGTAAGATAGAGATATCAACAAGAGGTCCATATCTCAGGCGCTGCAGCATGGCAAATGGTTATCCAGCCAGTAGCCTACATGTTTTGAAGGGTCACGTAGCTGTCCGTCTGAGCTTTCATATCCGGAATGGTGCCCGAGAGCGGAAGCAGACCTCCGCTCTTTGATGGGTCGTTCACAAAGTCCCTCACCGCACGCGCGAGGATCCAAAAGTTGTCGGACTAGCGAAGAGAAATGACACCAATACATATTAGCAAAAAAAAAAAAAGCTCGAATCAATATACAGCTCCCTTATAACGTGTCTTGATCACTAGTCCATCGCCACTACCTCCACTGTCAAATTCTCGCATTTTGGATCGTTGAAAAGGTCCTTGATAGCACTTGGCACAACGGTAGGTTGACACGATCTCAAGACAGAATTAATCGCTTCTTCGAAATTCTCGTCGTCTGCGGACCGCATTCCAGACTTGATATTGGTCTTGAGTTGGTTCTTCTCTGCATATGTCGAGGGGATCATGCCGCCATGCTACAAGCAGAGAAAGATTAGGAGATGTATTAGTGAACTGAGGTAGATAAAGAGAAAAAAACCAATATATGCAAGACGCATCCAAGCACTAACCTCCTGCTTCCATTCACCCATGTACTTCAACAGGATCGCCACATAAGGGATATGACCGAACTCAAGTCCATCCTTTGTGTTGAAGTCAAATGACTTTGCGTAAGCGCTGAGTTCCGGGAATGGAGCATCGATGCGCAGATCGGCAACATTATCTGGGTGGGTCTCCACAACTGAAAAAAGAGCGGGTTAAAAATGCTTTGATCCTCGAATTGGGTATCCTTTTCAATTGCATGCCAAATGATTCCATGGTCTTACTTGCATGCTCAGGAACAGCGATTCTGGCAGCACCAATGAGTCCGACTGTCTTGACCCAAACGAACGTGGTCTTTCTCTTTCCTGCGGGACCGCCATTGCCACCGTTGGCATTAACATCTTGACCGTTTACCCAGCAAAGTCCGGCAATCTTTTCTGCGGTCTCACGCGTGACATCCGAGGCAACGACCAATGAGAACTGTGCCAGATATCCGGGGTCCTCTTTGAGAATAGTGAGAATGTCCTTGTCGACCCAATGACCCTTGACATCCTCGTTCAGCTCGCCAAGGAGCTCACAGGCACGTCTCGCCCGTGATGAACCAAGACTGTCAAAGTCGAGGAAGAAGTTGGATCCAATATCGTTTTGGGTGACGGTGCCTTGGTCGACTACGGTAAACTGGCCGATACCTAGAGACTCGTAATGACAATGTTACATGTCGTTAAGAAGACCGAGTAAAAGAGAGTACGGTGCCTTAGGTATCGCTAAAAGATATGACCTGACATTACCAGGAAGAACCAGATTCTTGAGGATCTCACAGCCGGCTGCTGTTGCGTTTATGAGAAGGATATGTGCGGACTCGAGGGCATCCTGACCACTGCTGCCCCACAATCTATACGGATGATATTAGATGACATTGGATAGCATTGGATAGCATTGGATAGAATGCCAGGTTAGAAGTGATCCGCAGTCGATACTTTGTCGCGCCGAGTTGTATTGCGCGCAAAAAAAACGACGCGTATGACATTTCATGCAGCGGTGGGGTCCGTACCTGAGCTGTCGGTCGTATTTCTGAGTTCTTGCGTCCATGTTTGTGATGCAAGTTGCTTGACGATGGAGTGGGTATTGGGGTGCTGATGAAGGAAGGAATGAGCAAGTCCTGCATGGGCGGTGCTTCAAAGGAAGGAAGGAACTCTCCGGTCTCAAGTAAGTTCGTGACTGTACTACTCCCACGGTGGGGGGCCCTTTATTTCCTTTATTGCCGCGCGGATCTTTTTCTTTGTTTCGATCCTTTTCTTTCACCACCACCATCGCCACCACCACCACCACAGCAACAACAACCGCTTTCTTTCTAATCATGTTCGCCCTTCGCACCGCCGTTGCCCGCGCCATGCCCGCCTTGGCCATGCGTGCTGCTGTCATTCCCAAGATCGCTGTCTCGCCCGCTATGATGGCTCGTGTCGGATCCGCCTCGGCCTTCCGCTCATTCTCCAACACTCCCTTGGCCTGGAGCAAGAGTAAGCACACAGGAGAAACTTTTTCACAAGCAATGAGTAGACGTACTTTATCAGTCCGATCGACTAATTTAGGCTCTTGTCTGTCTGATTGATATCTGCTAGCCGACAAGGAGCTGGTGACCGTTCTCGATAACGAGATCAAGCACGAGGAGGAGCAGAGTGAGGAAGTCCCCGACTATATCACCAACTACTTGAAGACCAGCCCCTTCCAGATCACGGATAAGGCCGGCTCGGATGAGGTCGTCTTGACTCGCAAGTTTGGCAACGAAGAGTAAGTAATTGCGCTGGACTTTTTTTTTTTTTACTCTATGTTCTTGCATCTAACATGTAATACTGTACTTATCATCGCGCTATTTTGTATTCTGTAAATGATCATAGCATCAAGATTGTGTTCTCTGTCTCGGATATCAACGCTGCTGATGATGAGGAGGATCTGGAGCTGGAGGAAGAACTCGAGGAGGACGGTCAGCAGCAATCGACCCAGCAGAACCTTTCTGCCTCTGGAGATGATGAGGAGGAGGAGGAAGGTCCCTTTGATTCGTTGACCTTCCCTGTCCGCTGCTTGATCACAATCTCGAAGCCCAATGCTGGAAGCATCTCTGTTGATGCAATTGCTCAGGATGGAGCCTTTATTGTCGAATCAATCTCCAACGTCAAGGACACTGCTCTTGCGACTGCCTCGACTGCGGAGGCCGACTGGGAGAAGCGTGGATTGTACAGCGGACCTCCATTTGGCGAGTTGGACGAGGAGCTCCAGATCACTTTTGAAAAGTTTTTGGAGGAGCGTCAGATCGATGAGGAATTGGCCAACTTTGTGCCAGGCTATGTTTTCCACAAGGACCAGGTCGAGTACACCAACTGGCTCAAGGAGCTGAAGGGATTCGTTGCTGCCAATTAAGCACCATATCAACCAAGCACTCTCACTCTTACCCAATTATTACTACAACTTTCACGCATCCCATTCCCATCGTACATAGTTCTTCAACGCAATAAAAGCGAAGACAAAAAAAAAAAAAAAAAAAAAGCAAAGAAGCTGAAGGAAGGTGATAGACCAGTGGTGATGATCGCGAGTGAAGCAGCCTTGGGACAAGGGTCCATGATAGAGGCATGGCTACACGTGATATCGGATTTATTGGGCGACGGATCGGAAGAGGATTTGATCGCAAAAAAAGAGTCGCACGTCTTACATGAGAGCGCTTCCGCGCTGTTTACGCTCCCTTCACTTCGGATTCCCATTTCTCGATCCGTTCTTCACCCATCACTCCTCCACTCCTTCGCTCCACTCCACTCCTTCCTTCACCTCTCTCCTCTTTCTTTTTTCTTTCTATTCATTTCCTTGAACCGGGCGGTCCCTCTTCTCTTCGTCTCTTCCTCTCGAAAGCACTCTCTCACCATGTTCCGAGTCCAGACTGCCTCCAACATCCTGGTACGTGCTCTCCTTCACGTTCCTCCGATGGCAAAACCTGTCTTCGTGTTGCATCCCTTTCAGTACTTTTTTTTCTTTTTTTGTTTTGATGGAGCTTGGCTGTCTATGCTCTTTCGGCCTCGGCTGCTTCACTTTCACTTCCAGTACAGCTCCGATGGTTGCTTGTCGCGTGTCTTTTGCCCTTTCTTGTGCTCGGTTTTTTCGTGGTTCCTGACCTAAAAAAAAAAAATGCACACGGAGCCGGAATATTCTCGCTTCAAAAGGAAACCCCATCCGCCATCACTAATCGATTTGCGTCCTCCTTTTTTCGCTTCACATCATCGGGCTTTCTTCTTCTCGGTAATGACCCATTACAGCGCCGCACTGGTATGTACCGATGACTTTTTTTTGTCGAATTAGATCCTGCATCGGAAACAACTTGGTTGAATTTTTTTTCCGAAGTGTCTAACATACCCTTTTCTTTATTTTTTATCAATCGTTTAGCTGCCAGCCGTGCCTTCCACACCTCGCGTCCTGCGATGCAGGTCTTTGCGTCCAAGCCCTTGAACGCCAAGGAGACCTCGGTACGGATGAATGAGCTTGTATCCGGTCTTTTGAAATCTCCGAGCTTTTAGTCTGGCATATGAACTAACGATCCCGCTTCTCCCCTCTCCCCACTCGCCTTGGTCTTTCCTTGTTTGGGTCTTCCCCGCAAAAAAAAAAAAAAAAAAAAATGTGTATTCAATTGCACACACAAACAGAGCCCTATTACGTCCAAGTACCCCATCATCGACCACACCTACGATGCCCTTGTCATCGGTGCCGGTGGTGCCGGTCTCCGTGCTGCCTTCGGTCTTGCTGAGGCTGGTCTCAACACTGCCTGTATCTCCAAGCTCTTCCCTACCCGTTCCCACACCGTCGCCGCCCAGGTAAAATAAGCTCAGGGGATCATAAGATCGTTGTATTGCATGAATGGTCGCAAAGCAATTAAATACTAACGCCCAGTTTTGCTTTTTTGTTTCTTCTCATCCATTGCGATTTTCATAGGGTGGTGTCAATGCTGCTCTCGGTAACATGGGCGAGGATGACTGGAGATGGCACATGTACGATACCGTCAAGGGTTCCGACTGGCTCGGTGATCAGGATGCTATCCATTACATGTGTCGCGAGGCTCCCCACAGTGTTATCGAGTTGGAGCATTATGGTGTCCCCTTCTCCAGAACCAAGGAGGGCAAGATTTACCAGCGTGCCTTTGGTGGTCAGAGTTTGAAGTTCGGCGAGGGTAAGTTATGACCATTGCTTTCGCTATTACTCGTGCCGTTGATTAGATTGCACACACAATACTGACCCAGAATTGCTTTTTGAACATGATCGTTGATAGGTGGTCAGGCTTACCGCTGCGCTGCCGTCGCTGATCGTACCGGTCACTCGATCCTTCACACCCTTTATGGCCAGTCCCTCCGCCACAACACCAACTTCTTCATCGAGTATTTCGCCATGGATCTCATCATGGAGAACGGCGAGTGCCGTGGTGTCATTGCCATGAACATGGAGGACGGTACCCTCCACCGCTTCCGCGCCCATAAGACTGTGCTTGCCACCGGAGGATACGGCCGTGCTTACTTCTCCTGCACCTCTGCCCACACTTGCACTGGTGACGGTAACGCCATGGTTGCCCGTGCCGGTCTTCCCCTGCAGGACTTGGAGTTTGTCCAGTTCCATCCCACTGGTATTTACGGTGCCGGATGCCTGATCACTGAGGGTTCTCGCGGTGAGGGTGGATACCTTTTGAACTCGGAGGGTGAGCGTTTCATGGAGCGTTATGCCCCCACTGCCAAGGATCTTGCCTCCCGTGATGTTGTCTCCCGTTCGATGACCATGGAGATCCGCGAGGGTCGCGGCGTGGGCCCCGAGAAGGACCATATCTACCTCCAGCTCTCTCACTTGCCTGCCTCTGTCCTCCACGAGCGTCTCCCCGGTATCTCTGAGACCGCTGCTATTTTCTCCGGAGTCGATGTCACCAAGGAGCCCATCCCCGTCTTGCCCACTGTCCACTACAACATGGGTGGTATCCCCACCAAGTACACTGGTGAAGTCTTGACCGTTGACGAGAACGGAAACGACAAGGTCGTCCCTGGTCTGTACGCCGCCGGTGAGGCTGCCTGTGTGTCAGTCCACGGTGCCAACCGTTTGGGTGCCAACTCGCTCTTGGATATCGTCGTCTTTGGTCGTGCTTGCGCCCACCACATCCGCGACAACTTGGAGCCCAACACTCCCCACCGTCCCTTGGCCGCTGATGCCGGTGCAGAGTCGATCGCCAACTTGGACAAGCTTCGCTATGCCACTGGCCCTATCTCGACTGCCGCTCTCCGCTTGAACATGCAGAAGGTTATGCAGAACGATGCTGCCGTGTTCCGTATGCAGTCGTCTTTGGATGAGGGTGTCGAGAAGATTGACAAGGTGTTCAAGTCGTTCAAGGATGTCGGTGTCACTGACCGCAGCATGATCTGGAACTCTGACCTGGTCGAGACCCTCGAGCTCCAGAACCTGTTGACGTGTGCTGCTCAGACGATGCACTCGGCTAGTGCCCGCAAGGAGTCCCGTGGAGCTCACGCACGTGAGGATTTCCAGGAGCGTGATGATAAGAACTGGATGAAGCACACTTTGTCATGGCAGAACCAGGAGACTGGCGAGGTTAAGCTGAGCTACCGTGCTGTTACTAGCAAGACCTTGGACGAGAACGAGTGCAAGTCTGTTCCTCCCAAGAAACGTGTCTACTAAGTGTATGTGACGGAGAGGTATAGGAGAAAGAAGAGGTAGATTGAACGGGGGAGCATGCTGTTGTTGTTTTTTTAATCGTTTGACCAAATAAAATAAATGAATTCATTCAATAATGAAACGCTCTTTGTTTTATTCGATGGCTGACCGAGATCCAAGGTCAAGGCAGGATTCAAAAATGACGCCACTAACGTTGCTCCTTTCAATTGCTCCTGGTCCTGGGGATTGACACCGACGACTCCCTTCTTTTTTTTTCGGAACAACAACGCGATACAGTGTCGATATCGATATCGATGTCGATGTCAATGTCGATTTCCGAGTCGATGGGGATTGTATAGTGTAGTGTAGTGTATTATGCTCCCTGGGCTTGTTGGATCTGCCTGATCAGTTCCTGGAGGTTGCCCTGGGCCTCTGTCTTGTTGCGTTCCCAATAGACCCGCTTCTTATCCAATGCGGCCATATCCTTCTCCATTTCCGAAGCCCGTTCTGACAGTTCTTTTGTCAGATCCGTCAATGGTTCCTGGATAAACCTATATAAAGTACAAACAAAAAGGGAAATGAAGTTGAATTGTCAATTGGGTGCTCCGTATCCTCTTGTCAATGAGTGCTCCATATCTCCTTCTGACGCGTTCTTTCGCTGTTCAATCGAAAGTGGGGGAGGAAAAAATAAAATAAAAAAGGGCTAGTGAATGCTTACATCTTGCCGACAGACTTGTAGGTGATGGTATCTGGTGCCAATGCGGAGAGTTCCTTATTGGTGAGTTCGGAAAGACGCTTTTCCCTGTCCCTTGTCTGAATCTGTGCCTGGACCGAGGCCACCATACGGGTGGCTTCCTGCAGCTTTGTCTGGAGATCGTGAACGATCTAGTAGGAGATGATGATGGGAGGAGAATGGGATGAGTTGTTTGCAAAAAGCGCGCAACGGAGAAGCTGATCTTTTTCCTTTTCTTTTTTTTTTCCTTTTCCTTGACAGAAAGCCGTGTTCCAGCGGGCGTCGGGGGTCCTGGGGTCCTGGGTCCTGATGGTGTCCGTCTGTCCTGGGTCATTGTTGATGGGGGATTATACCTTTCCGAGGGCCTGTTCGTTGATGGACATTTGTGATCGATCCCTTGTTCTTGGAGGTTAATGGAGAGAAAGAGAGAGAGTTTGCTTCGTGTCCAAGTGGGGGGAAAATAGAAGGCAGTGAGGGGGTTTTTTGATGTTGGTATGCCACACAGACTATCCACGTCACAGTCATAAAAAAGAGTTTCCCCCTACTTGCGTGTTTGTTCGACTCCTTTTCCGCTACACACACGCTCTCTATCTCTTTCATCACCTTCATCCGTATATAAAAAGAAAACTCACCATGCTCATCAAAGTCAAGGTAAGGGCGGGCAAACAGCATATTCTTTTCATCAACCCTGTTTACTATCATCACCCGTCGAGGGGGGTTTTTTTTACAAGCCGCGACATTCCTGGCTCCCGGAGGGAATGTTCTCTTTTTATATTGATTGTGAAAAAAAAAGTCCCAACACCGAGGCACTCACTCTTTATGCGTTTTTTTTTTTTTGGCTGTTATCATACATAGACACTCACCGGCAAGGAGGTACGACCACTTTTTCAGTTGTGAGACCCACCTTCACGGCTCTATCATAGGGATTTGCATACATGCAATACAATACGTGTTTGCTGAATCCGGCTTCGACAAGGTGGTGGCAAAAAAAAAGCCGACAAAAAAAAACTTGGAGTGGGACCTGACTGACACACACACAAAACTGAGCCATGGATGAGAAAGGCGCAGTTCACTGATTCGACAAAGTTGTGTAAAATGAACATTTGGAAAGCGCAGGCGCAGGACCGACAGTTTTTGCTCATCAGGGAAATGCTTCAGCATTGCCACGTCCCTCCCCCATCCTCCCCCGCCACCGCCATCGCCTGCCGCCTCTTCTTCTCTCCCAGCAGCAACAAACCAATTCATATTATGGACTATGGACTGGAGCTCGATAGCAATGTATCTGAACCCCACCCCAAAAAAAAAAATCCGTAAGTCCCTTTCATCATTCACGCTGACGCGACTTTTTTTTTTTTTTTAGATCGAAATCGATATCGAGCCCAATGACAAGGTACGGCACTTGTGTGGTTTTCAATGGTTACTCTGTCCATGGACAAAGACTACTGGAAAAAATGATCCAGGAACACATTAGAATTAACGATATTTTTTTTGTTCATTTGAATATAGATCACCCGTATCAAAGAACGTGTCGAGGAGAAGGAGGGTATCCCCCCAGCACAGCAGCGTTTGATTTTCGGAGGAAAGCAGATGTAAGCCACCTCTTCTCTTTCTCTTCGTTCAAAGAAGGATGGATCGGGATTTTGTTTATTGTGTCTGTTGTTTTCTAAATCTGCCTGCTCTATGGTTTCTTTTTTTCTTTGTTGTTGTGTGTTCTTATCTCTACAGGGCTGATGATCGTTTGGCGTCGGACTACAACATCGAGGGCGGCTCTGTTCTTCATTTGGTGCTTGCTCTTCGCGGAGGTTGCTAAACCAGTCAGCAGCAACAACAACAGCAGTACGACAGACTAACAACACAAGAACAAAAAAGAACATAACAATAACAATAAAAAAAAACCCCCCCCCCCTCCAGGAAAGAACAACACAAAAATTCAACATTAGCAAACAATATCGGACGTCAATGGCAGTTGCCTTGGTTGAGGTGGAACCTTTGCCACTTTTTTTTTTTTTATTTTTATTTTTTTCTATATCGTTCTGCAGGATCTGTGCGCGTTTCAGATGAGAAGGCCGTTTCTAGATTTTATGAGAAATTAAAGAAAAACAGTTATTGTCACGATCAACTGTGCATGGGCACTGGTTTTTGATGAAGCAAAAGCGCACAGACAGACAAGGTGTGATCACGAAGAAGGAAAGGGGGGCTAGGAAGAGAGAGAGAAAAATAAAAAAATAAAAAAGGCAGTGCAGTGCAGTGCAGTGCAATGTTCGATAGTGGGAAAGGCGGTAAATTGTGCGGCTTGAGCCCCCGAAGGCCAAAATGAAAGCACGAGACTGCTCGAACGCGTCGAGATGTGTGCTATTGATAGATTGACGCGTCCGCGTCGCGTGTTTTCTTATTCGACCACGTTGTATAGACTATGTATTTTTGTCTCCACATGAAGGTTTCCTTATGGACGATCATTCTAAAAAAGCACCATAAACAAACAAAAAAAAAAAAAAAGAAAGAGAACGTGTCAGGGATAAAATCAGGTACCCGGTCCCCTCTTGGTCCAACTTTTTTTCTGACGGGTGCATATTTGTCACTTCGTATCCTATTTTTTGTTTTTTTTTATTTTAGAGCTCTCTTTACACCATGAAAGAGAGAAGGGGGAAAGAGGAGAGGGGGAGAGGAGAAAACAATGGGAGCTGTCATATGAAAAAGAAGGATTGGTCGGCATCCCCGCATTCTTCCTCTTTAAGAAGCAACCGTTGAACCATACAAGCTACAAGGAAGCAAAGGAGTCTAGAGGGATCTGCATCTGTGTATGTATGCATGTTTGCTGGTATTTGTAGGACACATACACACACACAACGGCTCAATTACGTAGGAGTTGAGTCAGTCGTGGCCCGGGATGGACCGGTTTCCCACGTGAAGAAAAACGGACGAATGAACCAATAGCATCGTCATCCCTGTATTGAACAAGGTTTGAACGCGAATAATAATAATAATAAAAAGGCTATTTATTTACGTGTGGGTGTCCCCGTGCAGCCGTGTGCGACCCATTGGGTGGTTCTATATCCATCATCATGGGCCCTGGTTTAAGGCTATATGTTTGTTTGGCATGCATGCAGATGTACTTTTTTTTTAAAAAAACACAACACGCGTTCTTGGAGATCATTGGAGCAAAGCCAGATCGGTGGTTTAGTTCAATCCAGTCCCAGGTTCAGTCCAAGCTCCCGTCCTTTCCGTTGCCGGCTCAGTCAGCTCAGTCATTTCGGTCAGCTCAGTCATTTCGGTCAGCTCCGTCAACCAGGCCAGTCCATGACTTTGAAGGCACTGGGGAGATCACTCGTGCTCTGTCAATTGCCCTTGAGAAAAGGCGGAGGTTTGCCTCGCTTCAGATCGGGATCGGCTTGGTCGAACAGGACTCAAGACAAAGACGATCAGCTCAAAGGGAGGAGCGAAAGGAGTAGAGAAAGAAGGGAGGAGGAGGTAGTAGAGGGGCGGCTGTGGGTCACCAAGAGGGATCGTTGCATGAAGTGAAGTCAGACAGCGGAGGAGGGCAGCTGCCTGTTTGCTGTTTCGGGTTCTGACCCCTCCCGACCGCACCTCAGCGGATTCAAACCGATTCATTCGTTCTCTTGCGGTGGGTGGACCATGTGTCCATCTGTTCCATCTGTCCTCATCGCTCCACCGCTCCAATAAATACCGCCCTGTCTCTCTCCCCCCACCCTCTCCTCAGCTCCTTCTCTCTCTCACTCTCTCTCACTCTCACTCTTCTTCTTCTTTTTCTTCTTACTCTCCAACCAACACTCTTCACCCCTTCTCCTCTCCCGCCCACACCAACACCCCACACCCCCCACACATCGATCGAAAAAGATGGCTGCATCAATCCGCTCCGTCGCCATGGGCCTGCCTCGCGTCTCCATGGCCCGCATCCCCCTCGTGGCCTTCGCCAACACCCACGTCGCACCTCTCAGTCACGCCAACAGCGTCCACCCCAGCGCCTTCTCCTCCATGCCGGCCTCACGCAAGGACAAAACTTGGTCCAACTCTGCCAACAAGGTGGCTGATCAGCTCGAGCATACTGCCTCAAAGTTCCCCGAGGACAACGATAGGACGACAAAGGACTATCTTCGTGAGGTAAAGCAATTCGAACACGCAGAGGATGCGCTGTTGAGGGATCTGGGCTTGATAAAGAGTGTTCATCAGGAAGACGACATATACAACCACAGCAAACATCCCAGCAAAAACACACCCAGCAAAAACACGCCCAGCAAAAGCACAGCCAGCAAAAGCAATTCAAGCACAGGAAAGAAACGCGCCGCAAAAAGCGCAGAAGAACCGAAGGATACGTTTGAGGAAACATTTGTGGCCCAGGTGAGGGCGGATGTGTTCTATCCTTCGACAAAGATGAACCATGATGACAGCCAGCATCATCAGCAGGAGATGGTCTCCAGTCTCCTTGAGGAGCTGAAGGTACCTTGCTTGTTTATGTTTCGTAAACGCTGGTTATATCTGTATGCTTCCTACTATCGGATCTGCTCCATCAGATGCCTCGATCGCATGCTCGGCAAGGGAACGAACCGACAAGCGACCACCGGGCCACCAAAACCTGCCCAATCGACCGGCGAAATAAAAAGGACGACTAGCTCAAGGAGCGACAAATCGACCTTCATCCTCGACTCTCTTTCCCCCTATCCTTTCCTTTCCTTTTTTTTTCCTCCGAGAACGAAAAGAGAAACGACCTCGTCATGATACCCTTTTCGATTGTCTTTCATTAGGGCGCATTTTTTTTTTTTTTTTATTTATTTATTTAGAGACTAACGCGATCTATTCCCAATTCTGTTACATTTTTCAATCCATTTTAGAACGACAATCAGACAGCGAACTTGAGCCAACATGCGTCAGATGCGATCCGCATGGTCGAGTCCCACAATGTGCTGAAGCAGGACGAAGCACCTATCCATGACGTCCGCGAAGAGGATCCGACCCAGAAGACTATGCGTACCCACAAGCGCAAATAAGCAACCACAGTAGCGGGGTGTGTTGACCCCCCCTCAAGTTTCTTTGCCTTTTTTGCTTTTTTTGCTTTCATGCCGTTTCTCTTTGTATATAAATCAGCGAATCATTTAACATTTTTACTCCACGGACAATTCTTTTTTTTTTTCTTTCTTTCTTTTATGTACATAACTCTTTTGAATAAAATGCTTGCAAATTATATCCATGAGCGTAATGAAAAGGGATGGGAATGGAGGGGAGAGGAGGAGGAGAGGCGGGGAATGTGCGCGCTACATTGCTTACAGAATCTGGACAAGTGCATTTTCATCAGATATGAGGTAAGGTTGTCGTGGGCGAGTCAGTCACGAGGGCAATGACCCCCAATCCTCAAGCAAGCCCATTTGCTTTCTTCCGCTCTCTTTTTCACTTACCTCACACATTGCTGCAGCACGACGCACCCATTCCTTCATTCTTATCTGCTCATTACAGCTCATTAATTCACATTTTCACGCTTCATACTTCGCCCACTCCTTTGCTCCGCTGTCTCCCACACTTCCCTCCCCCTCCTCGTAACCATCACCACTACCACCATCACTACCATCATCATTACTACTACAGACTCTCTGCCCTCCACCATGTCCTACTACCCACCCGACCAAAAGACCTACCAACCAGCCTACCCTCCTCCCATCCAAGAGGGCCAGGCCTACAATCCGAACATGTACTACGCCCCTCCGCCACCGGCTCCCATGGGCGGCAACCAGACCTCGGGTGCGGTACCAAATTCAGGCGGACAGTACCCTGGAGCGATGTCGGGCGCAGGCGCGGGATACATGGACCCGACAGCGCCGAGGCCGAACGATATCTTGCCGCTCCATCCCGCGATCATTCAACAGAGACAGATTGCGGCATCGTTGCCTCCTTGTCCGAAGGGAGGGTATCATGAGCTGAGGAAGAGATAGTACGTCGTTTGCTCGTTTGTTCGTTCGTTCTTTTTTTTCTATTTTCCGTAGGAGAACGCATGATGAGCACGGGCGCACATATACGATTTTAATCTAACACCTGTGCTTTTGTTTTAGTGCATTGGGCGCGAATGCCGGGACGGTGCTGTCGGTGATCTGTTTCCCGGTGGTTTGTTGCTGTGTCCGGAACGAGACGACCTGTATCAAGTGTGGCGAAAAGTTCAACATTGACCTGCCGTCCATTCAATAGGATTTTGATTCGAAGCACAAAAAAAAAAAAAGCAGGACAAGGAGGGGGGTGCTCTCTCTCTTTTTTTTAAAGAATTCCTCAGAGCTTGGGATCATGGAATGGATCGAAACAAAAGTCTTCGGAGGAGGGGAGAAGTGAGACTCTTCTTGAGGGGTTTCTTTTTTTTTTTTTTTTTTTTTTTTTTTTCGAAGCGGACGTTTTAAAGAAAAATCACAATCATTATAGCTAAAGAAACGGGGGGAATTTTTTTCTCGTTCTTTATTCCGATAATAACTACCATTACAACGGTTCATAATAGCACTTTGTCAATTATAATAATACTTTCGCCATCACTTTTTTCTTAAAAGAATCGCAAAAAATACTTGATCCTGTGTCTCCTAAAAAAAAAACAATTGAAAAAGCTGCAAAACATAAACATTGCGGTTAGTTTTGTTTGCTTTGCAATAAACATACTGTGCCCCTCTGATGCACTGCAGCATTCTTTTTTCTTTTTCTTTTTTCTTTTTTTTTTTTTTTCAATTGAGTAGGAGAGTCAGAAGGTAAAGTTTTCCTCAGCAGTACCGCACAGCGATATCTGTAGGAAGAACGAAAGTTATATATTTTGTTCCTCATCATTTTTTCTTTTGTATCAAGAAAAAAAAAAGAAAAAAAAAGAAAAGAGATAAATGTGTATAGATAGGGTGGTGGGATGCAACCATGGGAGCCCAATGAACCTACCAATTGAACTAAGAGAAACATATGTAGAGGAGTGAGGAATAAATAGACACAGAGCGTTGGCAAAGATAGGGAAGGAGAGAAGAAGAGGAGGGGGGGAAGGAGTGGGTGAGGGTAGGATGCAAAGAAAGAGTGAGAAAGAGTGGAAAATTTTTATAAGCTGTTGTTGAAGCAGATCAAAAAAAAAAAATGAAATTTCGAGGGCTGTTTTCAAGCCACCTTTGGTTGTTATTGTTTCCTTTGCCCACGATCTTTCTTGGAGTGTAGGTCTACCTGACGCGTGTTGGGAAAAAACGCGAAACCTTTTTTTTTCTCAAGGAAATACGTCCGAGGAACGTAAAAGAAGAATGTACATATACAACACTTGAAGCCTTGAAGGTACACGCTTTAGGCCCCTTGCTGCCGTTGAAGGCAGACCGCACAGGTGATCGACACGCACACACAAAGCTGGTATAAGGGATACATGTAACTTATGTAAGGACTTCGAAGCACACTTTATCCGCGCTTTGGGGGGGGGGATTTTTTTTTTCCTTCATCAAAAGAAAAAGAAAAAAAAAGTTCAATGGCCGATTATATTCCTCGAGCCCAGAAAAGAAAAAAAGATCCGACCGCTGTTTGAAACGATTTGATCGACCCGGTCCTTCTCGGGCCTTCTTTGCCTTCAAGAGCGATTTTTTTTTTCTTGGCTCCTTCCAAGGAGAGGGGGTGGGTGTGGACGGACGTGTACACGTCATGAGAAATTCGCAAACTTCGTTTATTTAGCCTGGTAACTAAGCTAGATATGGCCCAAGCTAGATTGCTTACGGTTTCTTGCTTTTATTTCATCCACCGGTCGCCCTGCAGAAACCTGTCGTTGGTGTGTGTGTGTGTGAAATGAACATGAAATGGATCAGACGAGCATACAGAGAAGAGTATGTCCCAGGAAGGACAGCGCGTGCGAAAAAAAAAAAAAATGGACACAAAGCAAAAGAACCCTGACAGAACGAATGGGATAATATTGGTCCCTGAACAAAAGAAAAGAGTTTACGCGTGTTTATCGTATGGTGGGAGAGTTGTTCCCAAGTCGTAAAAAAAAAAAAAAAAACTCAGGGTTTTTCGCTCTCATCATTTCAATCAAACACTAAGCGCGAGAAAAAAAAAAAAAAAAAAAAAAGCGAGGGAAGGAGCGTTTTTACAGAGTATGAAGAAAGTAAGGAACAAGAGCTGCATAGGAAGAGGCTCACTGCATCTTTTTTTTTTTTTTGAGTTGAGCTACAAAAGAAAACACACAGACACAAACCTGAATGCAATGTTTCCTGTAGAAACATTTTAACATTTGTAACTTGTACTCCTTGATAACACACACACACATAGAAGACACGAGAGAGGGAAACCAGCCGCTCGCTGAACGTTTGCGTTTCGGGTTTTTGTTGGTTGGGAAAAAAGAGAAATCACTGCATGCTAAATGTACTCTTTGGCGTGTATGCATATTCCCATCCCTCCCTCCCTCTTCCCCCCTGCCCTACTTCCCAATAATTGAAATTTAGGCATGCGTCCGTCGAGCTGCCGGTCCGATGCCTCGCCTAGACCACAGAGTCTCTCTCTTTTTTTTTTTGTGTGTGTTTTCTAGAAGAACGAGGCATGGCATGGTGGACCTATACCTTCTTAGCGTATTAAGTAAAAAACTATACCTGGGGCTGGCTTACAGCTTTTGCTCACATGCTACAGCTGCTGCTGCATATGTGTATGCATTGCCACGTATGTTCCGAACCTTACTTACCTTACTTACCTTACTTTCAAAATCTCATTCTTATCCCATCCCCCTCCCCCCCCCATCCTCCTCCGCTCATTTCCATTCTCTAACGGCAAATACTAAAAAAAAAAAAAAGAGTCGTTTGGGTTTATTTTCCGCCCAAAAGTTCTCGGGGTTCGGAAATTCGTGAGAGGCTATGGAAATAGAACGTCAAAATAGCGAGACACCATGGAATTTTGGGTAGAAGTGGTACCTTGGATTTTGTAAAAAAGATAAAATAAGATGAGTAAAAAAGTAGTCGTGTAGTCGTGTAGTCGTATGGCATTTATTCGCCGGATTGTTATCACTACGATCCGCCAATTGTCGATGCTTGATATAATATGGGGAAATATGAGGACGGGACGGTCTCAACAACAATGTCCGAGCGATCCTATCATTCCGGTTTTCCGAGCAAAATATAAAAAAAAATCACACCGAGAGACAGAAAGAGATGTCTGCGAGTTTGTGTGTTAGATGAATCCCATCAACGACAACAAAGCAGCAGAGAATTGGACGCCGTGCGGGGGTAGGTGGGTGTGTATCTGCATGTTGAGAGCTATGGATCGCTGCATTTGACTGTGATTTTGCATATGCTGCATGCATCTCTGTAATGGCGAGTAGTGATGTGGTGGTGTGGTGTCGTGCAAAAAAAAAAGTGCGTGCGTACAGAAATACGGATAGTGTGAGAACTAGACTACTTATCGCGAAAGCTCTGATGCAGATGCAGATGCAGATACAGATGCAGGTTGGCGGTGGGCAATCAAAAGAGCAACGAAGAGAGCAGCGAAAAGAGGGGAATGGATTTCAGGTCACACAAAGACAATAAACCCTCCTGCTCTCTCCTTCGTCGTTTCTCTTCGATTCCTACTCTTCTCGCACTCTCGTGCCGATGGATAGGGTGATGAGAGCGCATCTGTCCGTGTTACAAACAAAAGGAAAGGTGGAAGGTCAATTTGTTCGTCCACTCCTTTTTTTGTGCACTCCTGAGGTGGAGGGTGAAGAATTACTTCTGCTCCAATGATTATCGCTAGATACTTTTTCAAAAAAGGATGTGAACCCTGGGAGGGAGTGGATGGCTGACCAACCAATCTTATTCCTTCCAGATTAAAAAAAACTCTCTTTGAAAAAAAAAAGTGAGATGGCGATAGATGTCGTGGAGAATAGCGCTATCATCAAGCAAAGGACGCGCGAGAGAGGGAGGCGAGAGAGGCGAGATCATGCACTCGACTACTTGGAATTGTTTCTATCTTTATGCAAGGTGTTGCAGAAATATGTTATGTCGGGATAACAGCCTGAATGCAATCAAAGCACACGATAGGAATGGTCCGAAAGAGCGGACGGAGTAGTCTACGTTTTCTGCACTTCTGAGACCGATAACGAGTCCTCTCATTCGCTAACTACATGGGCGGATAATGCCTAGGCAGAGATAGCTAGCCAATTGCTGTAACCAAGGTATCATGTCTCACCTAGATGTCATGTACTTTTGCACATCCATGCTGGATACTTGCTCGTACACGTTAACGGGCAGTTGTCTTCCGGGATCAGTATCAGTAACAACAGCAAGTGCAGCTGCAGCTGCAGCTGTTAATTGCGTCCTTTGCTCTTTTCATCACTCCATAATTTTTGTCCGCTGTCTAGTTTCTTGTGTGCCTTACTTTGTGGATGATGGACTATCCACTTTCTGTGTTTCGTACTCCTTCTTAGAGTTTACGGTCTGGAGCTGAGATGGGATGTAAGAACACTAATGACGGTTAGTGTTTGTCAAAGAATATCAAAAAATATAACCCTGATTGCCACGCTACACGCAACACGTCCGAGAATACAAAAAAAATAGAGGGCGAACCCTTCCTCGACCCACTCATGGGGTCGCCACTTCTTCCCCTGAAAGTATAGAAACCTGATTGATCCCACCCGATCATCATCGTACATCCCTGCATGCACACCACGGATATCATTACCGCGTGGTAAGTTTTTCTATCCTCACAAAGAAGAACACCACGTTCTCGTTTTCTATGTTTTTGACCAGCGGACTCTTCTTACGAATGTTAGGGTATTTCACTTTGGGCTATGGCTTGCCATTCCTATGCAGCATGCAGTATGATGACAGTACAGTGAGTGTGTGTACCTTTTGCTTCAGTGTTTTCCATCCCGTTTGACCACGCTAATAAAAACGCTAGTTCTTTTCCCTCGCCTGACGGCGAAGAGGATGATCTTCACGCAGATTTGGTAAATTGAGGATGGAGGTTACGAAGAATGGTTCTAATCACTTTTATCGCAGCATTCATCCAGCCAGAGGCGCCCCTTTGATCAAATCTCGTATCTGAGAGAGTATATAGAGCGAGCCTCAATATAGTTTCCTTTAGCCTTTAGTCCACTGTAGCCTTGTGAAGGTCAGCAAGCAAGGTTTGTTCGGACTTTGGTTTTTTTTTGTATGGCACATCGTAAAGAAAGGGAAAAGGGAGTGCGAGAAGGGCGTGTTGTTTGTGTTTGTGTACGTGTCAATTGAATGGAATCCCCAATTAAATCTATATAGTCATATATTGCAGAAGAGTAAGGTTCCCTTTGTTTCCAGGGGGGAAGGGATCAAAGCCCGCTCTCCTCTCGTCTATCTCGCTCGTCTCTCTCGCGGCAGCCCTCCTCCGTGCTTTTTTTCTTCTTATTTGCACATACGCTTTTTGCAGTGGAATCAGCTTTGCATGCTAACGCCTTCAAAAAGTGGAATGGCAAACCTCTCTTCTTCTCTTCTCCTTCCTTTCCCTCTCTTCTTGTCCACTTCTTGCCTCTCACTCTCTTTCGCTGCTTTTGCTTTACTTTACTCTACCTTACTTTGCCTTTACCTTGCCTTGGTTCCACTTCTCCGCTTCTCCGCTCCTTTTCCCCCGAACTACCAACTCTTTTTCACTCTTCCTGCTGAGACTGCACACACCGCTTCACACCTCCACATACTTCCCGTTCGCCCTCACATACACTCACACATAAAACATGCCCGCTACAGTTCCCAGCATCAACATCATCCCGACCCAGGGCCCCAACGGACAGAACTCGGCCGCATCCTCCTTCGGTGCTTCCTCCCTCCGGAGACAGTCCCTCGCGCACTCCTTCGGATCTTTCCACTCGGCCCAGCTGCGTCGCTCCTCCGTCTTTGCTCCCTTCCCATACTCACAATCTCCCCAATTCACAGAGTAAGCACCACCCTCCACCTAATGCTAGCAGGTTGTCAAGTCGCCAGGTTTCTCCTTGTTCATTGTTACTGACGGTCATTGCGTATTTCTTTTTCGTCTTACAGCAGCCTCGGCCACAACAGTTCGCTGCTCGACACGTACAGTTCCTCCCCAAATTGGGGAGACGTCTATGAGCGCGATCTGGAGACCAATTACTGCAAAAACTTCTCCTGCTGCGGCCTCACCCTCGGTGATCTGCATGCGCTTTTGCAGCACTACGAAGAAGCACACGTACGCTTTGAGGAAGATGAGGACGACGACCTCTTGATCGCCGGCGGTTTCACGGATGACGATGGCTGGTCCACGCACTCTGATTCTGCCCCCAACAGCCCCCAGATGACTTCCTCAAAACATGCTGCAGCGGCAGCGACCGTCGCGGCCTTGACGAAGAATATCTCCTTTGCTGGCGCCAAAAAGAAATCGAACGGAGTCTCATTATCCGATATCTATTCGGAGGACTCGTCTGCTCTCATCCCCGACGAGGCTGTCTCTGCTTTCCCCGATTCAATTTTGAGGACAGCCGCCCAGGCCACCCAGAACCCACTCTGCAAAAAGCGAGATCTCTCCGCCTTCTCGTCCTCGTTCGATCTCCAGAGCCCCCTCTCCAAGAAGGCGACGACTTTGCACTCCAAGGCCTTCTCGACCAACCCAACTGCTGCTGCCGCATTGACCGCTGCCTCTCTCATGGGTGATCTGCAGCCTTCATCCAAGGCTCATTCTACCGAAGCGGGCTCTTTGGTATCCTTGGGTGCACAGGACGAGCTCATGAGCACCGTCACCGGCTACCTTGAGCAGGCAGTCCAGCGTGGGTTGTTGCCCAACTGCGGCGAGGTCGGATCCCCCACCTATCTTCTCGCAGTCGAGGAATTGCTCCGCAAGCGCGACGAGATTGTGAGCATGATGGAGAGCATTGGACGACCAGGAACTGCCGGTGCCGACAAGCCCTATCGATGCACTGTCAGCGGGTGTGACAAGGCCTACAAGAACCCCAATGGCCTCAAGTACCACAACCAGCACGGTCATTGCTCCATGCCTGGATCGGGCGAGGACGACAAGTCCAACGTCAAGCCCTACCGGTGCACCTTCATGGATTGCGGCAAGTGCTACAAGAACCTCAACGGCCTCAAGTACCACATCGAGCATTCTCACCCGAACCTGGCTGCGGCACTCTACGCCAACATCCCCGGATTTGCTAATTTGGAAGGAGGCAATGCCAGCCAGGCGGCCATCACTGCCGCAGCTGCGATTGCTGCGGTCAAAGGCGACAGCATCATGATGAGCGCCATCAATGCAATCATTGCCTCAGCAGCCAATAACAGTGCCCGTCCAGGATCCACTGTTGTAGAAAATACTCCCGATTCAAGTCCTAACGCCAGTCCTGTGCTTGGACCTGTCCGCGTACAGAACCCCTTTTCGGCCGAAGTGACCCCCATGGCGTCACCTTTGCTCGCTCGTGCAGTTCTTCCCAGCCCTGCTCTCTCGATCCAGACGACTATTGACGGCACAAAAAATTCCCCTATCAGATTGGCAGGATTGATGACGCCCTCGTCGCTCTCACCGACCATCGCGAGCTCGCCAAAGTCGCCCAATGGATCGCAGGTTTCGACATTGACGGCTGCACTGGCTGCGGTTGCTGTTGAGCAGCACAAGCCGTAAAGCTGGACCCAGGCGATGGCTCATCCACCAGCCCATTTGGAGATCGGGACCCTGATCCAGCAGTATCTAAAGTAGAGGACGTAGTGAACGGGCCTGCTGGTACAAACCCAACCCAACTTTCAGAGGTCCGGTTCCTCTGTGTATTTTTTTCCCCCCCCCCCCCCATTTCCCCTTCCTTTGCTGTATTTTTTTCTATCTTTCATTCTATTGTATTTGATCCTACCCTCCCCTTCCGACTTGTACTATGTTCACAACCATCTTCATATGTCACATATTGCCTCACATTTCTTCATATCTTGTTATATTCTTTCATACTTCATACTCATTCATACTCATTCATACTCATAGCTTCCTTCTGCTTTCTCTCTCTCTCTCTTTTTGCCTGTGTTCTTGTTGCGTTGCTTATTTGTCCAGCATTCATGTAGATTTGATTTTGTGGAATCAGTTCAGAACAAATAAATGCAAACACTCCACTCTCGAAACTCTACTCTCGAAATGAACAATTTAAAATATCCGTAGAAACTAGGAACGACGTGGTTGCACTTTTTTTACGAGATGGATATGAAGTTAACATGCGGACCAAATTGGCTTTTTTTTTTAATGAACGCTTCTTAAGATTGAAATTATACCCCCAGTCTCCAAAATTTGCTTCAACGACATTATTGGTGGAGCAGAAATTACATGCAACGGCAATGAAAGCTAAAACAAAAACATGATAGTTTGATAGTTTGATAGTTTGATAGTTTGCCCGCCAAGACGTTCCTTCCGAGCCAATGTTACGAATCGTGTCAGTTTTGACGATACTCTCGAGAAGGTGTTGTAGAGAATGAAATTGTAATAATGTAATAAAGCAGTTTTGGCTTTGTGTAGGGCACTGTCATTTTGCACATTAGCTGCCTCTAGGAAAATATCATGGGGCCTAGAGACATCGACATCAAAGTCTTGCTACGTAGGCAGATCCTACAACATTAATCCCCACTACTGTAAGTTCAATTGAGACTGCTCGATGCTCAAGCGTGTGCGCCTTTTGGAGCAGGAAAGCGGTATCTAAGGCTTGTCCACGGATTCACACGCATATTGCTGTCGCATTCAGGTCCTACGGGTTCAGTTTCATTAGCTAGTCTAAAAGCGTTGCTATCCGGTGTTCGACTTATCGCAGATGGATATTACTAAAACTACCCTATGTTGCATTCATGTCATTATTCTGCATGGCATTGCTATGGATCTCATTTCCGGATCAAATTCGCGCTGACTTTTGGGCATCAAGGCCCTCCAGGTACATCGAAGGAGCAAACGGAGACAAGCGACATTCAGAGAGAAAGTTGTACACGTTGTTGGAGGGCAATATCACGTCCAATGTGATCTGGGATACGATGTAAACCCTCTTCTCTTATAGCTTCTACGCTATAGAAGACCTGTAAGAAAGAACGGGACTTGAGAAGCTGTTCCTGAAGCTCTTATACCCTGTACCCCTGTACTTGATGTTGTGTCAAAGAATATCCTAGTCCAGTTCTCTGTAGTTCGTTTACACGGAGAGTTCTGCGCGTGTTTGCTTCATCCCTATTTTCCCCTTGACGCGGCGAAATGGAAAACAAAGGCTTACAGTTCTAGTCTTAATAGCACGAGCTGTTGAATTGTATGCGGCCAAAACTGGTTCCAACATTTTGACTGGGCGAAGCATATCAGTACAACATTGGATGTGGATGTGAGTATGAAAGGCAAGCAGAAATAAGGATGATAGGGTTCGTTGGGTTTTGCGTACGCTCCATTCCATAGTCGGATCATAGGCTCTTCAAATACATGACATTGTATGATCAGAGATGAGTACTGAAAAAAAAGGATACCGATAGCACAGTTGAGAGTGTTTATTTGGGGATCTTCACCGACAGAAGTATCGTGCAATTTGAAGTTATACATACAAGGAGATCCCGCCAGAGCGATACGCGCTTTGGTGTGTTGCGTGGTGTTCAATTGGCAAAGTCCTCGTAAGGTTGGGATCCTTCTTGTCTTTATAAAAGCATCAAGATCGAAAAGCTGAATGACTGGCCTGCCATGATCTATCGCCTTGTTCTGTGCTTGATATCCTGCTAATACTTCGGCCGACAAGAAGCTGCCTAAGCAATCCAGGAACAATCTTGTACTTTCGACTCAACATGAATAATTAGTAACGGCAAAAAATAAGAACCTGCAGCACTCCATAACGGTGTAGAGATACCATATGCTCTTCATATCAGCCAATGTCACGATGAAGTCCGGAGAGACGCAGTTCAATCCAGCGCTTTATCGTCCAAGCTCTCTTCCCAAGGGTCTGAACAAGGGCGTCTGAGTAAGGAGATAATGACCTACGCATCAAGAGCAAGTAGCCAGCTCAGGATGCCAGTCAGGGCTGAAAGGAGCCACTTTATTGGGCTGGCAAACTTTCCGGCACCATATGGCCACGGAAAGGATGCGCCATCAATATACCTGACGGAATGATACCCTCCACTGCGAGACCAGCCGCAGCTTAGGTGAGACGCATCGCATCGAACATTGCTAAGGGACGCCGAAGTCTGGAGAGACGCAGTTCAATCCAGCGCTTTATCGTCCAAGCTCTCTTCCCAAAGGTCTGAACAAGGGCGTCTGAGCAAGGAGATAATGACCTACGCATCAAGAGCAAGTAGCCAGCTCAGGATGCCAGTCAAGGTTGAAAGGAACCACTTTATTGGGCTGGCAAACTTTCCGGCACCATATGGCCATGGGAAGGATGCGCCATCAATATACCTGACGGAATGACACCCTCCACTGCGAGACCAGCCGCAGCTTAGGTGAGACGCGTCGCAGCTGATCCCAAGCTGAATACGTAAGGCGTAGAAAAACATCCGCGACTGACCTTAGAGAGTCTTTAACCGGATGCTTCGTCGAGTAGAGGAGCAAGATTGGAGTGAAAGGAGCCGTTGCGATGGTCGTGATGCGCGTTGTTGATGAATGAAGTTCCATGTGCATCATCACCAAAACTAAAATAAACTTCACAGTCCCACAATTGCACAGCTAAATTACCTTGATTAGCTTTTGCCTCCACTCCACACCCTAGTTATGGTCAGCAAAACGTTCATACCTGCACCCTCAACCACCCCACAACTCGCCGCGTTCTTTGAAGATGTTCCTGTTGAGGAATTCACTGCTCTTCGCTTTTTCAGATTTATGAAGTTCAAGTCCGACGAGCGGCAGCTAGCCTCCCATCGGTACAAAGAACTTTATAAGCACGCTCTATCAACTTGTGAGCCACAGGCGCTTCGTAACATGGTCGCAGATTGGTCCAGTGGGAAAAGGGAAAGAGACAAGTTCTGGAGCGACTTGAAAGCTGCAGAAGACAGAGAAGCGCGCCTGGTATGTCAAAGCACATTGTTTAATGCACCAGGCACCCAGTGTTAAAGTTGCATGGCACTTATCCTACCACTTTTTCCTCTGGTTAGTCCGAGCATATTTCTTCCATTGAGAGCGATGTAATGGAGAGAGGCGAGATTGTCAGTAAGAACCTGACTAAGAAAGTCGCGTCGACGTGCTCGACCGCAAAGGGTATAGTAGCAACTGGGGCTGCATTTGTGCTAGCACAGCCGGTATGAACATGCGACAGAGGAACACCTTATTAATAGACTTGCACGATCTTCTGTTCACAGGCCCTGAGATATCGTCGTCTTCGTCAATCGCGACATCTTCTTTCTCGTCCCCATTCGTCTCTTCTTCTGCTGGTGAGAGATTTGCGAGCATTTGTCTCGGGTCGATTGTTGAAATCGTTCACTTGTTAGACAACCCCCAATACCTGACATATCTTTCATATCTTTTTTTTACTTATTTTTTAGCGGCAGTGCCCAGATTTGTACGCCGTCCCGGTTCGCCAACCCCTGTGCCTCTTGAGCAGGCACACATCGCTGACAGCGTCCATGATAGCCGGTCGAGGGCTGTACTCCCACCGGGACCATCCACGGAAGCCCAAGAAGGTACCCAGCCATCTCTTAGCACCCACTATGCTCTTCTTAACCAGCGAACTCAGTGGGAGGAGCTTGTGCCGCGGTTGAAGGAATTTCGCAAAAGAAGCGGCTTCATGGATCTGTCGAAAGATGGAATCATGGATTTTACGACCGGTTCCAGGTTTCCGAATCCCTTGCACAGGAAGAGTTTGACGTCGCAATGAAAGATTTTCCAGAGATAACTGAGGACTTCCCAGAGCTCCACGAGCTCAAGCAGTTGTTGAAAGACGATTCTGAATATGACTTTGATGACTTCATGAATAAGCTGTGTAACCTCGCGCCGAATACTCCCGTGCGCAGATTCGTGCAAGGTGCTTTGTCCTCTTTGTAAGTGACGAGTTTGTACCATAAAAAAATAGTAGGAAGTCGTTTGGCGTCGTTACTGATATAAGTTTATTTCTTTTAGTGCAAACTACTTCCCTCGCCACGACATAGTGCCTGACATCGAAGAGAAACAAGGCACATTCGATCTTGTCTGTCCCTTCGTCCGTGGCGCACTAAACCCCTTTGTTATCGAGTCCCGAATAAGCGAAATTGCCATCGCAGGCAATGGGGAGCGCAAGAACGGCTCCAAAGATTACTCGGAGAAGATGGAGAAGTGCAGACGTGCGGATTTAACAGCGGAGGACACAGAGGGAAATCAGATTTTCCTTGGAGAATGTTCAGCCCCTTACGAGGACGACAAGAGGAAGCTACATGAAGATAAGTGGAAGCTGGGCCGGAGCCTGAAGGACTCCTGGGAAAGTATCTGCAGGCAGATTGTGGATCGGAAGCAGCGCCCCCATGGAGATTTGTCGCTCTTCGGGGTTCAGTTTTTCGGAGAGACACTCCTGTTTATGAAGTTTGATTTTCGGGGCTCGTTCCGTTTGTGGGAGGTGGAATCTTGCACCATTCCCTGCAGAAAGGATGCGTTCGTAAGAAAATTTGGCTCCTGTTGCAAAAGCTCCCTTCGATTTGTGCACGCGGTGGCGCAAGAGATTGAGCAGCGAAAATCCCTTACTTTCCTCACAGCCAAGGAAAAAATGATCCTCGCCCGCGCTGTCCGGAAGTTCGAGCCAACGACGAACACGCCTCCCTTCAAGAAGACCTACGTTCAGTAGTTCTTAATATTGAACATGCCATTGTATTTTTACTTCTCTTTACCATATCTTTTATATTTTATATGTATTCTCATGCTCTTTCATATTCTCTTTATTGCGTGTTTTATTTTACTTTATTTTTATAGCATGCCTTTCACTCGCTTCATATTTACCCGGATTTTCATAAAATTTGCGTTGATTTTAGACGTTCTCTTGTACTGGTGTGTTAGTGTGCTATGAATCAAGCATCAAATTCTTTATGTCCTGAATGCTGTAAACTTTTCTTCTTCATAATATTGAATTTCTGATCAGTACTTTGACAAATCTGTTTAAGTAGTAGAGAGCAGATGGTTTTCTTTTCAACAAAGATCCTACATCCTTGATAATGCCGGACAATTTGCTGTTGCTGTTTTGTGGATATGTTGCTCAATAAAGTTCCTACGCGTCGACAAAATTTTAACCAAAATAAGCTTACGGTAAATGCGACGCGTACCAATTGGCAGCGAATAGAATTTCGAGTAAAAGTAAGTTGAAGGACTACAGACAAAAATGATAGGAACTCCAAATGCAAAGCACACTTACCTATCGAGACATGCTGATGCGAAATTATTAACAGAATATTTTCCAACTGGCCTGCACCTAACGCGAGGTGATGCAACCTTTACCATCTCCCTGCCGGTTTATTCCAAAGTATGTGTCTCAAGTCGTACCAAGTTGTATTTGCTTTCAGAGGCTCACGTCGCACAGAAGAGGAGAATGTGCACTTGCGGAGGAAATTACTGGAGTGGAGATCAAAGACGTTCCAAAATGACCGTTTGCTGCCTCTCTGTCTGTTTTTGCGGGAAAGTTGTGTGATGGACGGCGCCATGGCTGGCAAACTTTTCGATAAGTTTACTCGCATGGCGACCCCTCAAGGTATTTATATGGTCTTCAAATGGAGTCCTTTGAAGGACGGATACTTCGAGGAGATTGCTGCGATTCTTGGCACGGCCAACATGACCATCGACGGAGCCAGGACTGAACAAGAAACAACTCTGCGTCGTCTAAAGCCACGCCCGTCAAGCATTACAAGACTCCAGTTTGTCGCTACCACAGCTTCGAGTTTTGACAGATACGCGTTCTTATCAACCATGGCTTTTTTTTTTTTTTTTTTTTTTTTTTTTTTTTTTTCGAAACAATTATTCTACAGAGACAGTCCATGCCGTAGATACTAGACTATTGACTTTGCTCACTGGCATGGAGCGTACAGCAGGATACCATTGACTCTAGCCCTTGCTGTCGCTCTTTCTGCGATCATTTTATGTAATTTTTTGCTCTTTACAATCTGCACAATCGTTGACTATGGCTACGATTCCCACTCTTTGTCCTAATCCTGATCTTCATCGACCTGATCCTCTAGCTCGTTCTGAATGGCCTCAATGAAAGCGACTTTGATTCTGTCTTCGTGCTCTGAATCCTCTGGTAACTCGGTCGTAACCTGGGTGCCTTCCTGTGAACCGACAATGCTGGCGCCCACCTACTCCAGCCCGAGTTTCCGCTTCGGAAACTAAAGCACAGGAACAAAAGTAAAATGGTATTAGTTCATGTCGCAAATTTATAGGATGCTGATGATATCTATTATGGACGCCAACGTGCGTTTTACCTGGGAGAAGACGCTCTGAAGGTTCTATAGCTTGTTCCGACCTATACTTCATGAGGCCCTGGTGACACAGGGTTTACGCCGAGGTGTGCAGTAGCCCGTCTTGTTAACGACTCCATACCTCTGAGAGCTGCGGCTATGATGGACATGGCGCGCTCGTTCAGTCGTTGGTCTTCTTGGACACTGGATCCGTCGTAATGTACTACTGACGCCTTTCAAACGCGGATGCATCGATTCCACGTGCTTCTCGATATGTCTCACCCGCTACTCGATATTTCCCATGCGGCTCCCGATGCTCTTCAAGCTCTGCCCTCGATTACACCTAAACGGTTGTCCATGTTCACGAGCAAGTTGTTTATGGAAGTAACGTGCTCTTGAGGAACTGGGACATAAAGCGTCGATTCGGCAGCGGCAAGCGGAGTTACTGGACTTGCGATGGCCTCTGTTGACGCCAAACTCCCCGTGGGGGGTGCCACATATGGTTTAGGCCGTATTTGCTTCTTGTTCTTGATAACCCCAGCAGAGGGGCTGGCACAGGCGACGGCGACAGTGGCAGCGGCGGCCCGTATGCGGGTCCTGAATGTCGAAGAGTCGAAGAGTCAGCTGCAGGTGCGGAGGACAATGTACTCCTGCCTTTGAAGTCGGATTTGGAGTATGTCCTGGGCTTTCGCCTTGGGTGTCACTCGTTGATCTAAGCACATGTATGAAAGTGGGCCTGGGGGTCTGATAGTATAATAGACTTGCGGAGGCAGTCTTGACGGGGACATAGGAGCAACATGTCGCGTCTTAGGTCGCGATCAACCCTTACCATAACAATGTTCTCTTCGTATCTGTTTTCGAAACTGATACTCTTGTGGCCATGGTAACGGGCGTTGTGCCTACTATTGGGATTGACGAGCCCATACTTTTGATAGGTGCACGGCGATATAGGAGGCGTGCTTTTGAGCGGATCTATTGAGGAGAATCAGTGACGTGCAGAAAAGGTAATAGTGCTAATGGCCATTTACACGAATAGCATAAAGGAGCTGAAGTAAAGGAAGGAGCCTAGGATGCTCGGGGAGGCGATAAGAAATGAGAACCAAGTATCGTCTTGATTAGGAAGAAGGTTCAGGACTTTAGGACGCTCGTGCAAAAGTTACTAGGAAAATAAAGGGCCAGTGAGAAGATGGCTAGGATCCGTGTTCGCAAGTTGGAGGTGCGGTGCGCATTATACACACCATCTCCCTGCTATACACACTTTTCAGCGCATTTTGAGCAGACGAGCGCGACATGGATAGTCCAGCTTGAGACAGAGCGTCCATTATTCCGCTTGGACACCCAGCGCTGTACAAGGACAGGCCCATCATGATTTGGAAATGATTTGACTTCTGGCACTTTGAAACTAGTAAAATAACGCACATCATTTTAATCGTGGAAGATGATTCCTTGAAGAGTTGGTGGTTCCGAGCCCGGTCAGGACGCGAAGAATCAGAGGTCCAGATATTTCGAATGAAAGCCTACTTAAAATGTTCGACCTTGTCAATTTGAATGGCATTGACCGGATGTCGCAGCTCTGGATCTTCGATAGCTGTATCAGTTCTGTCCGTCCTTGTTCGATCACTATATCGGCAGCGGCTTCAACGAACCTGCCGAAACACTGTTTGCTGTGGATTTGCTTAGTCCAAATTTGAACTAAGAGCGAGAGTCTGTCGTCCTTGTAGAACCGATTCGCCTTGGCTGTGGTGCTTTTACGGTGGCAGAACGAGTACACACCCTAGTTTTGAGAGGAGCCTTTGATAAGGATCACTGCATCAAGAGCACAGTAAGGCGCGCATTGTGATCAATATACTGGCAAAGCGATCTCACACTGACTGCGAGGATGTTGCCATGTTGCTGGAGACCCGACAGTGAACAGCATCATTTGTATTCATGGCCGTTGCCGTTGCTCTCAGCTTCATCTGGCATCAAGCACGGAAACGAGGGCCATACAGTCGACAGATATGTAATCTGAGTGTGAAATGAATCTGCAGTAAGGCCAAGAACCAAAAAAATTTGTCTGCTCTGATCTCCTCCGCTCCACCTTCACATCTTCCTCATCCCACCTCCGCCTTTTCTACACACACACCCTCTCTCTCTCGTCTGCTTCCGTCGTCTGCCTGCAGACCATTCATTCTGTCACGGCCGCATATCTTTCTCTCATCCAAGGTATCTGATCCATTTTTATCTTTTTTTTTTCATTTTTGCTGTAACCAAGACATCATGCCTCCACAGGAATCATTAGACGCGCAACACAAACCCTTCCTTGACCGGGATCTGATCGATCGAACTTCTACGCGACCCCGTCTACGTATCCTTATACTCTGTTTGTATTAGATTACCATCCACCGATCCTCCACTCGAGTGATTCCATCGATCGACGCGACAGTAACGGGAGCCAGGCACACGCGCACACACACGTCATTCACCACGCTGGTCATCACTTCTCAACCCAGCAAAAGCCTCATCACAACTTGAAGACCAGCAGAGGAACACACTTCTAATCCAGGACCGTCAGCAAACGAGTTACAGCGGCAGAGTGAGAGAATGTTTACTTTCAATGCCTCTGGCTCATCCACTAAAAAAGCCGATTATGTGCCCTCGACCTATATCGCCAAGCAGCTGGCTCTCGAGGAGGAAGCACGGAGAAGCAATGATCTGAGCGGCCTATACGACTCGCCTCACCGGTCATCGCAGACGGATTCGGGTCCTCACTGGTCAAGTCCAAGCGCCGTGCTTGCCCCGGGGTACAGTTCAGGCCCATTAGGATACGACCTGCCAAGGACGACACCACAATCGACAATTCCAGGACACCTATTAAGCCAGTCGACTCGTGTGCAGGAGCCCGTTCCTGATAATGGCGCAGGAGTTGGTCAAAATGAAACGAGCGTGCGGTCGGGTACTTTAGAGTCAACTTTTGCAGTATCGTCACCAGGATCGAGGGGCATCTTGAGGAATGACCGTCCAGAGCTTAGCAAGGATGATCTACAGAAGCGAAATGCGTCGGTCCGCTTTTCGTCTGTGGCTCCAGAATTGAACACACCTCGGCCGACGACGCCTTCGGTCTTTAGTCAGAGCGGTGGGGCGAGTCCCTTTTTCTCAACGGGCCATCTCTCGAATGGCAGCAGTAGTTTGGCGAACTTGCAATCGGCACTCAAGGACGACAAGATCGATATTCTGAGCCATAGAGCTGCAGCAGTGACACCGTCATTGAACGGCAGCTTGGGTCCAGCCTTGGGTTCTGTCTCAGGAACGAATCAGACAACACAGCCATACAACTCTCCAAAAATGCAGAACCAGATGGCGTCATCTTCGATGAGGACGGGTAGCATATCCGGCCCAGGAGCGGCTACTGGGTCCTCGTTTTATTTGAGTCTGGATGGCAGCGGGTTAAGGCAATCGAACAAGATGTCGAACACGCTTGGCAAGACCGCAAGGGACGAGGATGAACAGGACAAGGAGAAGGAACGCTATATGCCGGCCATCCTGCTTAGCACTCCGTCTGCATCAAAGGTAGCTCATCGTAATTTTGATTGTGTTGTGTGATGCATTGGGGAACAACTGCAATATGCTGACATTTCATACGCTCAAATAGAGCGCGAAATTAGAGTCGTTTGTGGAAGGAACCAGTGGAAGATCCGGATGGGATAAGTAAGGAAACAGCCTAGGCGTGTTATGGATGTTACGCTCGGTGCTGAGCCCTATTCTGTAACATTAATCTAATCGATACCAATTTCTCTCTTTTTTTTTTCCTCGTAGTGATCGTTTTCAGCAAACAGAACCAAGCAGTGAGGGACATTCACGTTTGGCACCACATTTGATTGGAGAGGATGCCCCGCCTGCCGATACCCTTTACGACATCGCCAATAAAGAAAAATACTATTCGCGGCCTACATCAATGCTATCATCGTTTTTGGCACCTAATCAGGATACCAGGCAAGTACTGCATACAACCTGTATTTGGCAAAAGCGAGCTGACGCGCATGATGTCGACATTACCCATCTGACATGAAATTCTCATTTGTCCTCTCTCTATTATCTTGCTTTTTATCTCTCGCTATAGATCCAATACAGAGACTGATCACCTTGGGAATTCGTTATCCGGAACCGAGCAAACCTCATCGGCAACTGTCAACAATTACGACTCGATCATCACGTATGGGTTTTCGCCCGAGGCGTCCTCCTATATGCTGAATCAGTTCCGGTCATTTGGCACGGTGGTCCGATTCGAGACTGGATTTTATGGACGCTCTGCGTCAGAGTCGTTCAATTGGCTCAAGATCCAGTACGCAGCGCCCTGGGCAGCGCGAAATGCCACGAGCCGGAATTTGAAGGCCGTGGGCAAGATTATTGTGGGCGTGCACCCATGCAGGTCGTTCTCAACCGCGAGACCCTCGTCATTTTCGTCACCGAGTATGGATATGGACACGAGCACTGATGGAGAACAGGGAGCGTTCAATTGGAAGAGCATCACGAACGACTTGACGGAAACGGAGGCGAGAGAAGTCGAGGCTGGCGTCGACATGCTGCTGATGATGAGAACTCAAGGTGTGGGTCTGGAGACACTGTCGCAGAGCCGGACATCACAGATTGGAGCGACGAAGGCAAGGCATGCTAGTCTGTATGAGTCGTGGAGTCAAGGAGGAGCTTCTGTTGGGTCGTCTACATCATCACCATTATCGTCAACTATGGCCTATTCTGGGACGACGACACTGGGTGACAGCGCTTTTGGTGCCTCGACGAGGAAATCTTCAGCCGACCAGGAGGATGAGGATATGGCATACATTCTGGGCCGCAGTCTAACCTCGGGTGGATCCCTGGTGCGATCGGCACGGGGACGTGGATTCGAGCGCGAGAAAAATGACTTTCTGGGATCGACGTCCAAGGATCAGCAGCATGCACAGGATCAGGATGCGAAGCACAGTATGGTCGATGGTGGTATCCTTTCAGAGCCACAAGCTATCGACACCACATCTGTGGGATTCCGGCCACTTTTCAGCAGTAGTGAATCGAGAGGGTTTTCTGGAAATGCGGGAGTTACTGGGTCAGGATTCGATTCAGGGCTACAACAGCACCATCACCAACCGCAACAGCAAATGCAGGAGACATTGTTTGGACCGCAGCATCATCATCTGTCTCTGAGACGTCCACATCTGGGAGCTTCAAGCGCTTCGGATTCGACATTGTTTGCGTCATCCAGGGGCGTGCTTGTCGATGCGGCGGATGCAAGCAGTGCGGGCCCGGATTCATCATCACCAGTGCATTACCAGAAGCGACAGCGCCTCTCGTCCAGTTTGTTCACACCAAGGTCCTCCACCTCCTCAGCACCTGCATCGACATCCGCAGGCCAGGGAAATAATGTGCCACTCAGCCAGTTTGGCATGGGACGGGATAGGACTTCACTGCTGATCGATGATCCAGCACTGGTGGATTCCTGGGGCGTGCCATTGGCGAGGGCCTCGCAATTAGGATCAACATCTGCTAATGCGGCGGTGAAGACAACTTCACCAGCAACGGGAGCCACAGCAGCATCGGGAGCTGGAGGTGCGAATGGACAACAGACAGGAGGATCTGGGAGCGTGATCTCGGCAGTGTTCAACATGGCCAAGAAGCGGTTGTTCTGGGGATGAAGATGGGCAGGAATTGTTTTCGACGAGAGAGTTGCAGGTGGACGATACATGAACAGCGAATGATCGAGTGCAAAAGTAAAGAAAAGACGAATAAAGACGGCCCTTGGCGCACTTTAATGCCAGGTCCTTGATCCTACAACTATTGTTGTCGCGCTTTACACTTAACAATATCAACGAATTTATTGTGAATGTTCTTTGATAGTAGTGTTGTTGTTCTTGATCTTGAACTTGCTCCCCCTATCGCCCCCGCGCCGATTATAGTGTCAGTGCCGCTTGCTGCCCATGATCTTTTTTTTTTCGAGTGTTTGATACTGCTCTGGATGTCAGTGTCATCATCGTTCGTGGGCCTTGATACTGTTCTCAAAGCTACCGAATGGGGAGGCCGGTGGCCTACGACCCGGTTGCTGGGGCTTTGATGAGCTGCCTAGTGTCTAGCACAAAAGAAAAAAGTCATGTTGGCAAATAGATCGAGACTCGCAGTATCATGAGTGAGTCCATATGCAGAGGAATAGTGCTTACCTTGCTGGCTGTTACGGCTACGGTTCGACCTGAGTGTTGTGGTGCTGACACTCCTCTGCCTTCTCCTTTGCCTCTTTTGTGCTCCTCTCTGGACCTCCACTTTCTTCCTTCCTTCTGTCTTGCTCCTCCTCCTCCTTCTCCTCTTCTTCTTATTTCTTTCGGTTCCCTTTTTTTTGTTCTTTTTTTTTTGTTCTTTTTTTTTTGTTCTTTTCTTTGTTCTTTTTTTTTGTTCTTTTTTTTGTTCTTTTTTTTGTTCTTTTTTTTGTTCTTTTTTTTCTTTTTCTTTTTGCTTTTGTTTTCGTTTTCGTTTTCGTTTTTTTTTTTACTTTTTTTTTTTTCTTTTTTTCTTTTCTTTTCTTTTTCGGTGTTTTTATACAGCTGTCACTGCCTGTCCTTCCTCTCCTTTACTCCTCCTGTACTCTCCCATCGACCCTTCCTTAGCCCCCCATCCATTGCACTCCGCCCGCACTCGTTTTGCTATCCCTCCTCACCATTCTTCCCCATCATCTATGACTTTACCCCATTCGCCCTCTCCCTCTTGTGCCCATACACACTGGTCATCCCCCGCAGAGGACCCAACCTCGCGACCACCAAACCCCGAGGGTTCGGGGCCGTCTCCCCTCAGCTGAGAGAGGGTGGTCTGCTGTGCGGTCACTGACAGCACTGCCCCTGCCTCCTCTCTACCCGCTCCACCTCTACCTTGAACCCATGGCGCACTTACCTCTTTGCATGTGTCCACCCTAGGACTAGGATCCTTGATCGATCGACGCGCTCTCTCCCTCTCGCTGCCCAGTTGGGGAGCATTACTAGGCCTGATCTTGCCGAGACATCGCCGCTACCACGAATGGATCAGTTAAATAGTGTGTCAGTATATCTCTGTTTTTTGCGTGCTGCACTCAGCACACATACATCTCTTTATCCAAGAGGACATGCACAAACGTACCTTCGTCTTCCATGTGTCATAGCGGTTTGCCGACCATGGGTCCGCCAGTGTGCTACCTCAAAGACGAAGCCATCTCTGTCGAAGGTCTGTTCCAGAGTCCCTTACTAGGATCAGGACTGCTGGACATCCCTTGACCATGATGTCTTCGCTCCGAACCTCACAGTCAGCTGGCCTATGTGTCGGCGAGTGTCCCTTCGCACGACCGTGGTCGAGTTCCCCCAGGACGATGAACCTGGATCAAGTCCAGGATCGGGGAAAACGGCGGGGACGCTGTCTCAGCATCAGGCCGTGCATCCAGCCGGGCGAGCAAGAGAGAGCGTGGGCACGGCGACGATCTATAGAATCCCTGGACACAGCAAAAAGTAAGTGCCTTAGTTTGACCCCAGGAACAAGGAGGGTGGACAGGAGAGAGCCGGCTAGGGTGCAGCACTGGGCGACCAGCACAGCAGGCACCCAATCCCAGCTGGGATCAACAGCCCCTCAGCCTCGAGGTCACTGGATCGCGAGAGGGCTCATGCGAGTGGGACCAAGTGCGCAGAGACACTCCAAGGGAGGGGGTATTTTTTAGATGGGGTAAGGGCAATCATTGATGACAGGGAAGGAGGTGGGAGGGTTGAGTGGGGCGGTGGAAGAGGGGAGGGGATGGAGAGTACTTAGCTTTGAATATTTCAATTTGCTTGGTTTGCTTGGTTCACTTGATAGGCTTGACGGGCTTGATGGAATTGCCATGGCCCGGCGAGTCTGGCTCGCCTACCAGGCTGGGCGGAGCGAGCCAGGGCCTCTTCTCAGCCGAGACTGGCAGAGACAGAGGCCAGTGGCTAGAGGAGAAGCAGTTCAGACAGCAGAAGACAAGAGGACAGTCAGTGTGTGAGTGTGTGAGAAAAGGAACACAGGCACCAAAGTTGACTCCCAGTACAGCAACAGCGAACGGTGCATGTCAAACATACCTTTGTGACCATCTGGCTCGCTCTTCTTGACCATGGCGAGTCCCGCTGGACTGGGCCATGTTGTACCTGTGGATGTTGTAACGGACCAGCTGATATGGTCGGCTAGAGGTGCGGACCTTTCTTTGCTAGAAAAGAGGCGTTGACACACAAAAACAAGTGCAGAAAGAGACTACGCCATGAGGATCGAGCCACAAACATAGACACAATCTATGGCACCAGGCACAAGGCACCAAGCACCAGGCACAAACAAAAAAGAAAAGAAAGACGAGCAGTGCCACTTTGCAAGGAAAGAAGACCAGGAACATACCTTTGTGGACTCGACCGGTCATCGCTGTGGTCGTCGCTGCGGTCCTACTGCGCTGCTGTTGAGGATTGCTGCAGTGGAAATGACGGGCGAAGCAGCCTAAAGATGCGAGAAATATACAAAGTGGGCTCAGACACTAGTACAAACACGCACAGCCCCAATAGACTAGAAGAGAACATCCTGCATAAACACAATGAGCAAAAGCACAATGAGCAACCTCATGAGTGTCGTAACATACCTGGACGATGCTGCCTGGCCATAACATCGAGTAACAGAGTGCACTTTGGTACGGGTGCATCGGTGGATGTGTGGTTTGGAAGAGTGGAGGAGAGTGTGGGAAAAAGAAAACGGCTGCCCGCGGGAGAATTTTGAATGGAAGGCCACGCGTCAAAATGTAAACAAACGAAAATCAAAATGAAGGTGGACGCGTCGAGTGACGTTCTTCATCACCCAAGGGGCGTGTCCTCGCAGTGCGCACAAGTAACATGAACCTACAGTCAGAGCGCCGTCTGTACATACTCTATCCTTTAATCCTACAAGACCACTGTTGCTGTGCTTTAAACATAACATCCCTGGGTTTATTATGAATGATAGTCTAACGCAATGCGCTGGTGTTTTTCAAACGGTGGTGTCGTTGCACACTTTTTGAGTGCGGCTAGGGCATGTTGTCTTTCAAATAAGATTGCCTGCCAAAAAAGAAATAAAAAGTACAACAACGCGTCCCCATTTTACTATCCCGCCCCTTATTGATCCTAATCCTGCACAGGCTCCCGAGGTCTAGAGATCTACAGTACACCGACCCCTTGGATCCAATTTGGAGACAAAGCCTTGCCATACTTCTTTGCCATTTTCTCCTGCCATTTAATGGGACCCAAAGTTGCGGTACCTATGCGAGCGATACCTATGCGGGCGAAACTTAAGCGGGCGATCCTCTTAAGACACCAGGTGCGGAGGCTCACGCGGCGGAGGGAGAGCGATTGCAGAGTTGGAGATACACCCAGAGAGATGGAAATGATCCATGCTTTGTATCCAGTATGAAGGCTCTGACATGTCGGCTGTATATGTGAAGCCCTGGATAATTATCTCCATTATAATGGCTAACGAGGATCCTTTCGTAGAGATAAGGTTCCAGACGGCATTCCAGGTATGACTGATATGGGTAGCGGCTGTAAGATCGTGTTGCGATAGGTTACGGGCGATGATGTGCACGAGCTAGGAGATCGAAAAGACCATCTCAACAGGTATTCTGAGCAGCGTACTGCCGATAGTGTTGTTTTCTGTTTCCGCGGACATCTTTGGGAACCGAAAACGGAATAAAAAGAGAGGAGTAACAGTGGGCAGAGGCATTATACAAGTTTAAGCGACCGCAAAAAGGATGGACATTGAAGGCCTGTGCGATGTGCACATTGACCACCGCGAACGAAAGTGATTCATAATTCGTACTCTTGGATTGTGCCAACATCATATCGTCCATGGTTTTAGTGCGCGCTGTATCATGCAAATAGTTTTTTATACACAAATTTGTTTTTTAATCACATAGATCATGCTTAGAACACAAAGTGTCCGTCCTTACTGATATCGGCATCGATATAACAGGCACCTCGCGAGGAAATACAGCTGAACCCACTCGCCACAATCCAATTCGGGAACAATGCCTCGCCGCGCCCCTGGGCCATTTCTCTCGCCTTCTGAATTATGCTATTGCTATAGTCATTTGACTTGACCGGAACACACAGAATAACCTTTCGAAGCTTCGGCGCAAACGAAAAGTCCTCCAAGATTTCATATGTCATCGCATCCCCCCCGAGTTCGAGACCGAGGAGGGAAGTGAATGAGCACAGCCGCTCCCTGATCAATTCCTGCTCCTCAGGCGTGTATGGTTTAAGAGGGGGTAAATCTGCTTGTCTCCAACCTACACCGTACGGCCGGGGTTGATAGTCGAGTGGTTGGATATCCATATGCAGCCTCTCCAGCACCTTGGCACAAGGCCAGGGTTTGCATCCCTTGAAAAGCTCGATTGTACCGGCTTTTGTGCCCAACAGATTCAAGCTGCGCAGGAGAGGACAGTTCTCCAATATCTCGATAGCACTATGGCTGGTGATATGAAGACATCCCTCCACATCGAGTTCAACAAGGCTATGCGAGGTCCCTGCTGAAGTGAGTGTTGGAGGGAGACGTGCCAATTGATGGAGTGCCAAGTCCCCGAATTCCGTGTATTTGACGCTGACCATTTGCAGCCCATGGTTGACCCGCATCACCTCCTCAAACGCCTTGTCTGTTGTAAACGGCGTATGCTTGGCAGTAAACCTCTTGAGGTTCGGGCATGATTTTGACACTGCGTTCAAGAACCCCGAATCGCCGACTAGAGAACCACCTTCGGTTACTGAGACGCGCAAATCAAGCTCGATCTCTTGGATGCTGGCTTGATTCTCGATGCAGGGATGTGACTGTTTCGAGTCGTCCAAGCAGGATTGTCGTGGTCCCAACATCACACTGTTCCAGCTCGACGCTCGGAACGGCATGCTTACCCAACTCAATACTCGGAGCGAGGTGCTTGTCCAGCCGTCATCGTCCACTTTGACCAACTCTGGTACGGCATCGGCTACCAAACTGCTGCTTTTGATGCCGTCAATCTCCTCGACTTTGGCCTCGTCAAGTTCCTCGACTAATAGGTTGATTGTCAAGGCCAGTGACTGGAGTTGAGAACATGATTTAAGCACGAAAAGAATATCGTCGATGCGGACATCTGTCAGGACATTCCAGTAAAAGTCCTCCAGGTGCTTGAATGCAGACACAGGAGTCATCTGGCACTCCAATGGCTTTGGCGGGTATTGCCTCAAGGTGATATGCAGAACTCGAAGCTGTGGTGCTATCTCTGCGAGCTCCTGAAGCTGCAAAGCGCTCAGTTTTGTGTCGCGGAGGAAGAGCGAGTGTAGGTTGATGGTAAAGTTGAGAAGGAAGGCGAGATTATTCCATTCTATGGAGATGATCTCGAGACTCTTGACATGATGGCCGTATGAGTGCATCCTGGAATAGTTGCGAGTCTGTTGGTGCTCGCGGAAGAATAGCTTTTCATAGAGATAGGGAACCCAAATGGTATTCCAGGCACGGCTGACGAGGATGGCAGCCTCTAGATCATTCCGCGTGAGATAGCCGGCGAGGAGGTGTTGAAGTTCAGGGATGGAAAAGAAGGTATCCGGGGGGCCCTTGGTACATCGATGTCGACAACGTAGTTATCGGATGTTCTGAGCCGCAGACTTCGGCGAAGGGTCGTTGGGGCAGGTTTTGATGTGGTTTTGTTGGCTTTGGGCATGGTTGACGGGGAGAGGAGAAGAGAGGCGGGCAAGAAAAATGGCGGCAAAGAAAGGGGCGAAAAGATGGTATAGTGGTGGCAACGGATAGGGATGAGTCGATTAACGTCTGCTGGACTCGCCGCATAAGTCCGACAGATATATAATGGGCCTCAAATGTGTCTCTCTCGTCTTTTATTTCACGTCCCTTCTCATCACTTCCAGCTCTTTTGGTCCACTGAACAACATGCCCAAATTGACGCCGACCGTCCCAGACCGTGCTCAAGCAGCTAATCGGATGATTCTACGTCCTAGGAGGACCAAGGACGATAGCAGCGTTGACACTGCTCCCAAGATGTTCCAAGACACTGTATTCTCGATGCCGGAGCTTGTTCACTTAATCACCGACCACCTGGCAAGGCGCGATCTCACGGCCCTCATCCGTGTCAACCGTACCTGGATTAACATTTAGGTTCCTTATCTCTACGAAAATCTATACTTTTCCCTGTACCAACGAACCGACGCCTATTCAATGGTCTGCAAATATGGAGACCACGTCAAGACCCTCTGTCTCTGGCACATAGAATGAGCTAGAGCCCGCCACCTCCTCGACTTTACCGCCAACCTGCAATCGCTCAGGTTCCGATTCAGGGCCTTGTACACTCCATCTCTCACGCAGATCGCGGAGATGGTGTCACAGCTTCGTGCCTTGCATATCACCCTAAAACAATTCTTATCACAGCCGTCGAATTGTCAGATGACTCCTGTAGCGGCCCTCAAGAACCTGGAGGACTTTTACTGGTGCGTCAATGCCGACGTCCACATCGACGCTATTCTTTTGGTGCTCAGAGATTGCCGTCAACTCAGGTCATTGATTCTGGAAAGACTCGTCATAGTAGAGGATTTTAAGGACGCCCGCAACGAGCAGGAGCCCGAGAAGGAGATGGAAGAGCGCACTGGGTTGATCAGGGTGGATGACGAAGGTTGGATGAACACATCGCTTCGGTCGTTGACCTTGAACACTGTGACATGGGGCTCTAAGGATTCGAACACTACGCATCCTCACTTTCTTCGTCTTTTTCAGCACCTTCCCAATCTCGAATGCCTTAAGCTCAAACAGAGGAGCAATGTCACCGCTCAGGACTGGAGTGATATCTTCGAAGATCGAGCCACCCTGCAGAGAACCATGCCAGAGTCCCATGCTACGGCTATCAATCTCGACCATTGCACTGGAAGCAGCGTCAGGGATGACACCTCAGCTATGGGTGTGGCGGTGGCGGTGGTGCATGAAGACCAGGCTCTCACACAATTGACATGTATGCCTCGATCAGTACATGTATCGCCAGGAATATCACACAGTCTGGTTACCTTTGACATTGAAGGATGTTTGGAATTTAACAGCACCAGTGCTTCTATACTTCTGGAGAACTGCACGATCTTGCGCAAATTGAACCTGTTGGGCACGATGGCGGGGACAATCGAGCTCTTAAAGGGGAGTAAACCATGGCCATGCGCCAACGTGCTCGAGAACCTGTGTATGGATATCCAGCCACTCGAATATCAACCTCTGCCGTATGGAGGGCCCCGGCATCCGCTCAGGCTGTACACGTTCGGGGAAATGCAGTCAATTCGAGGACGGCTGTGTTTTTCCACATCCCTAGTTCGTCTAAAACTCCGGGACGAAGCATTAACGCTTGATATGATCCAGGATTTTTCGTTTGCGCCAAACCTTTGGGTAATGCACCTAGGGTTCCCAATGAGCGTGAACAACATCGATACACTTCAAGAGGTGGCTCTCAAGTACGGCCAAGTCCTGTTCCCGAACTGGATTGTGTCGTCTGATATCACTTACTCCTCCTGGCGTCCAGCCGTCGCGGTTACAGCTTATCTCGATGAAGAGAGTTTTATGTTCCGATGGCCATGATGAGCCCTAGATTGGGAAGCTGTGATACATCCATGTAAACGGACCATCGAACTGAGAAGTCCAACTAGCCGAGCTTAATAAGTCGAAGACTCGATAGGATATTTAATCTAGCTTAGAACAAGAACCAGACTTGTTCTCTTTAGCTCAAACAAGAAGTGTACATGTACATATGGCATTCAGTGATCAATTTTGCTTCATGTAACAAAAAGGAGGTGCTGTGCTGACAGTCTACGAGTCGCGGTACTTTGCCTACGCTCGATCAAAATAGCAGCTCCACAAAGAGACTCCTACACGTGATATCTTGAGCTGGGCTGCACTGTTCCTCCACCCTTTTGTCCTTTCCTCGGCCTTAATGGCGACAGACGACCAACTTTTTCCTTTTCATTCATACGCTTTATAGTCAATAATGTCTTCACGGGCGGGTGATGAGCAGGTCACACTCCAGAATGCAATGCGGCAAACGATGCTGAATGACAAGGACCACGCAACCGGTAACGCCAAGACCACAGCCGAGGAAGGCACTAGGACTAGGATCCTTGATCGATCGACGCGCTCTCTCCCTCTCGCTGCCCAGCTGGGGAGCACTATTAGGCCCGATCTTGCTGAGACATCGCCGCTACCACGAATGGATCAGTTAAATAGTGTGTCAGTATATCGCTGTTTTCTGCGTGCCGCACTCAGCACACATACATCTCTTTATCCAAGAGGACATGCACAAACGTACCTTCGTCTTCCATGTGTCATAGCGGTTTGCCGACCATGGGTCCGCCAGTGTGCTACCTCAAAGACGAAGCCATCTCTGTCGAAGGTCTGTTCCAGAGTCCCTTACTAGGATCAGGACTGCTGGACATCCCTTGACCATGATGTCTTCGCTCCGAGCCTCACAGTCAGCTGGCCTATGTGTCGGCGAGTGTCCCTTCGCACGACCATGGTCGAGTCCCCCCAGGACGATGAACCTGGATCAAGTCCAGGATCGGGGAAAACGGCTGGGACGCTGTCTCAGCATCAGGCCGTGCATCCAACCAGGCGAGCAAGAGAAAGCGTGGGCATGTCGACGATCTATAGAATCTCTGGACACAACAAAGGGTGAGTGTCTTAGTTTGACCCTAAGAACAAGGAGGGTGGACAGGAAAGAGCCGGCTAGGGTGCAGCACTGGGTGCCTGCTGTCAGGCACTCAATCCCAGCTGGGATCGACAGTCCCTCAGCCTCGAGGCCGCTGGACCGCGAGAGGGCTCATGCGAGTGATGACCAAGTGCGTAAAGGCACTCCAAGGGGAGGGTATTTTGGATGTGGTAATGGCAATCATTGACGACGGGGGAGGCGGTGGGGGGGTTGTGTGGGGACAGTTCGGACAGCAGAAGGCAAAAGGACAGCCAGTGTGTGAGTGTGTGAGAAAAGGAACACAGGCGCCAAAGTTGGCTCCCAGTACAGCAACAGCGAACGGCTCATGTCAAACATACCTTTGTGGCCATCTGACTCGCTCTTCTTGACCATGGCGAGTCCCGCTGGACTGGGCCATGTAGTACCTGTGGTTATTGTAACGGACCAGCTGATATGGTCGGCTAGAAGAGCGGATCTTTCTTTGCTAAAAAAGAGGCATTGACACACAAAAACAAGTGCAGAAAGAGACTACGCCATGAGGATCGAGCCACAAACATAGACACAATCTATGGCACCAGGCACAAGGCACCAAGCACCAGGCACAAACAAAAAAGAAAAGAAAGACGAGCAGTGCCACTTTGCAAGGAAAGAAGACCAGGAACATACCTTTGTGGACTCGACCGGTCATCGCTGTGGTCGTCGCTGCGGTCCTACTGCGCTGCTGTTGAGGATTGCTGCAGTGGAAATGACGGGCGAAGCAGCCTTAAGATGCGAGAAATATACAAAGTGGGCTCAGACACTAGTACAGACACGCACAGCCCCAGTAGGCTAGAAGAGAACATCCTGCCACCACAGGCATAAACACAATGAGCAAAAGCACATATGAGCAACTTCATGAGCGTTGTAGCATACCTTGGAGATGCTGCCTGGCTATAGCATCGAGTAACGGAGTGCACTTTGCCACGAGTACATCGGTGGGTGTTTGGTTTGGAAGGGCGGAGGAGAGTGTGGAAAGAAAGAGAATAACCGCCAGGGGATAAATGTGAATGGAAGACAACGCGTCAAAATATAATAAAATGAACGCGCCGAATGATGTTCTTCATCATCCAAGGGCGTGCTCTCACAGTGCGCACAAATAACATGAATTCACAGCCAGAGAACCGTCTAAGCAAGCGTCAATATGGTTGCGACAAGATAAAGGGTTGTATTATTCGCGAGGAAAATGAAGGACTATGTGCAGGGAATCTGTGAAGCCGGCGTAACCAGGCCGCGCCGCTATGCTGAGGATGTCATCGTGGCACTCGAGGCTGGAAGCTCGGGTTGATAATGAGTAGGAGTCGTAGGAGCAATGCCTGTTGGGGTGGCAGGCGTGGAAGATGTGGCAACGTTGCCATTTTCCAGACTCACGACCTTTCTAAGCTGGCCTCCTGCTCCGCCACCGAATCCTATTTGGCTCCCAATACTCGATCCAAACAGACTCCCTCCTCCTCCACTGCTGCCGTTATTAGCAGCATCTCCAGATTTTGACCGCGAGCGCGAGCGAGGCAGGGAGCTGTGGAAGTTGATTTTCAGACGAGCAGTCCTACCCATCGATTGCTTCTTCCCAGCATTAATGTTGAACGCCGTGTTCGTATCCGTGGCATCACCATTTTCGGGATCACTTTCGTGTCCGTCCTGTTGGACATGGTTGTGCTGGCCTTGCTGCTGCTCTGCATTTTGTTCCGCGATGGCTTCCTCTTGTGCCTCGATCTGTACGCGGTCGCATTCGACTTGGAGGGCGTCGAGCCACTGGAGAAGAGTATCTTCGTCGGGCGCGCAGCAGACAAAAGCACGTTTTGCGGTGACGATGCGGAGGCAATATTGCTTGGATTTCGAAACCGGGTCTGTTTGGAGGCAGTCGATAATCGTCGAAAGGGGGATGATTCCATGGGGTTGGTATTCCTAGAGGAAAGAAGAGAGAGAGCGAGAGAGAGAGAGAGAGAGAAAGAGAGAGAGAGAGGGAGAGAAAATGCTAAGTAGATGTTCTGCGTAGGCTTAATAGAAAGACAAAGGCAGTCAAGATGAAGAGAGCGGTACCTTCATATTCTTGTAGTATGTCAGTTTATCCCCTCGTAGGACAAACCACTTCTTCCGCCATGTCTAGGCACAATAAAGAGGGAGAAGAGTATCATGAAGTCAGATCCTCGAATCTTTAGCCAACGCTCAAGCCGTCGCTGTACCTCTGTGAGAAGAGTTCGCTGCCAGCTCACCTTATACGTGTTACCCAGCTTCAACAGGTACCCTTGTCTGATGACCTTGCTCTCAACTTGTTCTGCCGTGACAATCCCGGACCCTGGAGCATTCGCCGCTGAGGCCACACGTCCAGCCTCAACCATCATGCATGGATCGTTATCGTCATCGTCAATCGCCGCATCCTCGTCTCCTGAAGAAAAATAGTTGGTGTTGCCACCAAAGAACGCCTCGCCCCCAGAATAGTATCCACCCGGCGATGTCGGTGTACCTGGGAGGGTTTCTAGTCTAGGAGGATGATCGGTAAAAGATTGCTCCGAGGAAAAAGAACCGACAGTAAGATCGTACGCTGCTGAATGAACCTGTTCCATCCGTGGAGAGGATGGTGCCGCAATATTGATCGCCTGCGTCCCTGTCCCCGCCCCTGACCCTGTCCCTGCTGGTGGTGTACTGTTATGAGTATAGTTGGTGGTGATCAATGAAAGACCCTCTACACGACGTGGGGACGCGGGTGGTGTACAAACTATCGGTTGATCCAGTATACTCGTCCTCCTAGTAATCATATTCGTATTCGCATTCGTATTACTGAAATCGTGGTTGTAATTAGGAGATGCACAGCTCAGTGGAGACGGCTGCGGCACATCCTTGCTTTTCTGACGTGACTTTTCTCGCTTGTCCAGGAGCTCCGGATCCGAGAGCGATAATGGCGTGTGCTGTTGCCGCCTTGGCAAGATAATCCCGGACACCTTTGCTGTCGGTGTCATTGGTGTCATCGGCATCGTCGGTGTAGCCGGCTGTGTTGGAGCCGTCCCCGACGCCTGACCCAAATGCACCGTCGATCCTGCGGACGACTCAAGGTCTGAACTCGACACTGTGAACTCGAACTGGATCTTGGCTTCGCTGACAGCCTGAATCCATTCACACATTTCCGTGTGAGTCTGAGCCTGAACCGTGAAGGTCCTACGCGGGGTGAGGATGACAAAGACGTTGGGCCTGTGTTTCTGTGGGACCTCGGCCGCGCGGTGGACGTCGCGGATGTCGACGATGCGGAGTAGTTCGTACTCCTACGTGAACGAGATTGAATGCAAAATGGCGATGTTGATAAAGAGACCCACTTCAGGGCTTTTGTTCTGTCCATGTGGTGTAGAAGGTACCTTGCTGTCTTTGTAGTAGGCGAGCTTGGAAGTTCGGAGGACGAACCATTTCCGCTTCCAGATCTAGTACAGGAGAAAATGCATTAAAAAACATCGCTTGGAAATAAGCTAAATGGTGCTCACATGGATCGTTTTTATCTTCTCAATGGTGTCCATGCTCTTGCTCGCTGCCAAATCAATCCGCACACGTTGCTGTTCAAAGACAAGCCCGTGGCGATATACCAGCACCGACCCTTCCCAGGTATCCTTCCCCCCCCCCCCCCCCCCCCCCCCAGCCCTACTATCTCTTAAAAAAACATGTCCAATTGGACGACTCACAGTTTTTGTATGTGTATGTTGTTCATGAAAGGATGTGCCCCAACCCTCTTGAATTAGCTTCTACTCGTGGCGTATAAACAGCAGTAATAATAAAAAACATTAAGGGAGCACCAAGTTGAAGTAGGACAACGTTGATAATCAGAAATAGCCCACATTATCATCATTGTTGTGTATTGTACTTGTGCAGAAACTAAAAAATACAAGAAATTCATTGTTCTGTCTTGTGCACCCCTTCTGTACCATCGATGGAATTCTCGAAGAAAAAAAAAAAAAGAAACAACAAAAAAACCGCTTTGCCTTGCCTAGCTTTGACCCAAACCTAACCGGACATTCATTGTTGTGTTGTTTGTCTCCCTTTACCTTGAGTCGTTCGCCCTTCTTCATCAGATATCCTGCCTTCAAAACTTGGCCCTCCTGGATCGGCTCGCGCGTGACCCCATTCCATCCGATGGGAGTCTCTGTGTCCGAGTCGTCCACGGGTTCCTCAACGACTGCGAAGGCGGTTGTCTGCTGTGGTTGTGGTGGTGTTGATATGGAGGGTGATCCGGGAGGTATCTGAAAAGTAACCCGGTTATCTTGCTGCTGCTGTAGTTGCTGTAGGTGTGGTTCGGCGATAATCTCGCCATTGACTCGGGGTAGGACCTGCATAGTGTTGATCTATATTTTTTTTTTATTGTTGTTGTTATTGTTGTTGTTTTTATTAGTTTCAAGGTATGTGTTCACGCGTGCTTGCTTGGATTATGCATGGTCGCATCATGCAAGTGAGAAAAAAAAAAAAAAAAAAAAAAAAAAGGGAGGGCGAAGGTCAAGAATGGATGAGAGGGTCTCGGCAGCAGATTATTCGGGAAAGACGCGTCCGTTCAGTCGCCCTCGCGTTTGGCTCACACTGGCTTCACGCTCTCGGATTTCAGTTACTCTTTTTCTTGCATCGGTAGTCCCATCGGGTATTGTGGTTGTGGAAGAAGAGGAAAGCAAGATGATCCTTGGACAACAAGCTCCATCCAGAACTACCTTTCACAAGAAAGCAAGGAAATGTAACAAGAGAAGAAGAAAAAGATGTAGAGGAAAGCCTATTTGACCGTATTGCTGCATTCGTTGCCTCTCAATCGATCAGCACAAGTGTCTGACTAGAATATCGTTATCCTCTGTCAATTTTTATGTCCACTGTGTCCACTGTGTCCACTGTGTCCGTTATTGACACATGTAACAGCCCCAGTGCATGCTTGGTGTGAGAGATAAAGAAAAAAATAACTATAGGAACGGTGGGCCTTATTTTTTCAAATCACGGTTGAGTGTCTGTCTGAGACAGGCAGGGGTCTCCTCTTCCCCTTCCTTGCGGCTATAGTGTGCATGTGTGCAGATGCCAGATGTTGAAGAGTATAATTACCAGTGGTGTAGTCGCGGCCATAGCACCTGTTAGTCCTCAGCCGTGCTTGTGCTTTTGATTGCAGCTGCGGGTAGAACAATTGCGATTGTGCGTAGGGTGGCTATCGATAGCAAGAGAACGAACGTCGCTTTTGGTTTTTTTCTCAATTGTTATAGGTAAGGAATAATGTCAAGTGTGCGGTATAGTGGAGATCGTTGAGAGAGACAGTGGATAGGACAGGATAGGGTGGGATGACTGAAAGGGTATCCGTCGATAGCCGTTACTGGCTCTGTGTGCGTGTAATTGTGGTTGCTGCTTTTGCGGTGGGATGTATGGTATCGCGCCTTGCAAAATGTCAAAGCCCAATCAGGTGGTAAGTATGGGGATATTGAGAGGTATGTGGTATATGTCGAAAAGGGGACTGAACGGAGGACTAAGGAACGATGAGAGAATGTGAATGAAAGGAAAATGAATGCGGATTTCAACCGAACAAAGGAAGCGAAGGAGTGGAGGAGCGAGGGCTCATTTTGCCCAGAGACAACTTTTCCATGGCCATATCACACACATGCTCAGGCACCATGCCCACGCCAAAACATCAAATAGACCTAGCAGTTTTTTTAGGGTATGTCACCGTGCAGATGAATGCATGTAAACCCTCCGCGCCCCTCTCGTGTCTTCTCAGGAAAACAGAACGTGGCTAATCCACATCTCCACACATGCTACTGTCAGCACCGGTATATCCTTTATTCGTCCGATAAAGCGATGCTTGTCGTTCCTTCAGAAACTGGGGCAGGAATGTGTCAACCGCGTCATTTTTTTTCTCTGCTACAGACGTACTCCGATGTGCTCGCCCATGCGCACAAGCGTCTCGAGCCCCTTCTGAGAATTCTCCAACAAGTCCTTGTCGAATCCCACAGCTCCAGCCTTGAACAGCAGGATGCAGGTCGAACCGCCATACGCAAAATACCCCAGTTCATCGCCCTTCTGCACCCTTGTGCCCGGTTCCTTGGCACCCGTCAACTGGATAGATCCGACTGTCATGCAAACCCAAAACCAATAAATGCGTTAGAAAGAATTGTTGCATCAATTACAAACAGCAGAATCAAAGCTATAGCATAGGAGACTACTTACCGAGCAAGGCCCCAATCGAGACAAAGACACACTTGTCAAAGTTGTCGTTTCTGACTTCTTCGCCCTGAATCTGCTGTTCTAGATCAATCACTGTTATCCTGCGTACGTTCTCCGTAAAGACATCCAACTTCTCGTTGACCGCCATTGGGTTTACTGTGAAATATGTGCCGTCAATCTTGACAGGTTCCTTCGCAACCGTGCCAGTGACTGGGGAATGAAACCGGTGGTAGTCCTGTGGTGCCAAGCGGAACAATGCAATCGAGCCGCCTTCGAATTCGGCAGCCAGGGCATCGTCCCTGAGAAGCTGCTGAACTGAGAAGGATTTGCCCTTGATCCAGATTTGAGTTGCAGCCTGGATTGAGTCAAAGACGCAGAGACGACAGTCTGTGCTGGACACGATGACATTCTAGTAAACGGAGAATACATCAAGAAATGCATTATGAATAAAATGCCCATTCGGAATAGCATCGCTGTGCTTGATCGCTCTAGTCCTTACCGGATTCTCTGGCTCCTTAATCGGTCGAGCATCTAGCCTTAGTTTACGGTAAAAGAACTCGTTAAAGGAGCTGTATTTCATGGGATCTGGTTGGAGCAATTCGGACAGATCCAGTTTGTAGGTCTTGATAAAATGGCCGATCTGGGCAACGGACTCGGGCGCATCAAAATGCTTGCCCTGATTGACGGACTCGACCAAGAACAGGTGGTGGATCCTGTGGGTTTCAAGCACTAGTTATAAGATGAAACAAAGGCACATTAAAGAACAATCCAGTTGAAAATCGTAGACGGATCATGAGGACGCGTGGAAGTAGTAGGCGGCATACATTCGTGATCAAACATGCATGCAAACAGGATATGCATGCCAATGCGTGCATAAATGGGCATATCCTCCCAAATCTTTGTCCCAGTCTAAATTATGTTCGAAAGCATAACATGGTTAGGCATTGAAAGTGGCATAAAGTATGAAGAGCTATGCGAGAAGCACGTCGAATCGCGGTTCTGTACCTCGCGATTCGAGATAACATAATTTCCAAAGTGGTGTTCGCTCGAGATCTTTTGGGTCCAATTGATGGGGAGTGCCGCATGGTACCACTTTTTCTGGTTGGCGCTTGTCAAGATGCCGCCCTCAACTAGACATTGTGTTGTAAACAAATGGCCAATCGCCCATTAGACATAGGCTCTTCCTTCTCTTAATTGTGTAGTAAATAGCACCCTCCGACTTACAAATACTTCCAGGCTCTTCGGCAGCTGAGGACTTCTCGACGGATGCTGAGAGTGCGTGCCTAAGGCCATGGACGTTATGATCCTTCGTCTGCTCCTTGACAAATTTGGCGTCAATCGTCAGTGGGTACTGGTCCGACAGCGCAGCTGGCATTGGTTCCACAGCCGGCGTACTGTAAGAAACGGCTGGAGTCGACTCTACCGAATCGACTGTAATCTCGCCATGAGGCTGCTCCTGAATGGTCGCAGTCGTCGTGTTCGGATTTAGGACGGTCTGGTCGGTGTTGTTCATAGGCGCTTTTGTGAAGCTGTCAGTGGTGGTGGTGCTAATGGTCGTCCTCTGAGGGTCATCCGCATCAATAGGGGTTGCTGTCGTAGCCTCGACATTACCCTGCCCTGCTTCGTCCTTCTCGGAGTGCGACAGCTTTTCTGAAGGAGTAAATATCTGTTAGTTTGGATATACATTGAGGCAGAGGGCAGACTGCATTATGCTCCCGGCAAAATTTCCGCTGGCGTACCTTTGAGTGACTTGAACATAGTCCAGGTGCTTTAACGGCTGATGAGTGGAATTGCAAGAAAACAAAAAGAGGCGAATGGGGTGAATGGGGCGAATGAAGGATGGAGCAGGTTGCCCATGGACTCGATAGCGCCCCTTATAGCCCCTCAGCCCTTCCAAAAAAGGTACTCCCTCATGGGGACGGATCATCGTCCGCGCGGTTGATCATAAAAGAGCGCAATGGCAGGCAGTAATGAACACACATCAGGGCGCTCGCTAAACTCTCTGGGCTTTGTTGTTTTCGACTCCCCATCGTCCTTGGCGACATGGCGACATGCTAGGCACTCGTCAGGCCCATAGCTTAGCCCAGCCTTTTCAAGAACAAGCGCCATTTTGGAGAGGTTGACAGTTTCCATCTTTGGCAAACTATGTCAGGCATGCCGTACGATTCCCATTTATGGCAATTTCCGGTTAAACCTGACATGGTGTCCGTGAGAACTCCTCGATACATAGAAATACCATGCGACGACGCACTACACCCATGTCAATAGCTACTCATCGCCATTCAAACTCGCAATACTCTATCGTCTCTTTTCCCTATGTGAATCTCTTTTCCTCTTACATACGCTGAATTGCCTTAGGGTATTATCTGTGAGTGGAGGAAGGATGTAATTATTTTAAGCAGTTTTGGCTGAAAAAAAAATAAAAAAATAAAAAATAGAGAGATCTCAAGCAACAACATAGTGCACCATTCCAGCATTACAATCTAATCATCCTTTATTCATGCCGCCACGGAACAAATTTCCTCCCCAAGCCCCTCCAGAATGACGAGCTACCCAAAACTTTTATTTGAAAACCCCTGTTGGAGGTGTGTCTCTTGTCGCCAATCTATTGATGAAACATAAGTTATACATAGAGCACATGTGCGATTGTCTCTGCCAGAAGGCAACGGCGTTATCCCATCCAAGAAAGTCCGTGTAGATGCGGACAAAACGACTTAATTCTCGGCTATCTAGAGTCCAAACCGAATTTCAAGACTTTGATCACCAGCGATGAGAAGCCACTGGTGGGGGCTAAACATCTCATGTCGAAAGCTTGGGTTGAGCGCACCTAGTTGGTTCAACCAGAAAACTAGATTCTCTCTCTCAGGCAGAATTATGCAGTGGCGATTCAACACGTACAGGCAAAAATTCCAGAGAGCCTGTGCATTCAGCAATAAAATTAGAGAAAGCCCGACCTAGGAAGACGTCGACCGGGGGATCGCGACATTGGGTGAGAAGAGAGGAGAGGTACGACTCAAAAGCGATACCGAAGAATTTGAATTGAAGGGGGATGACTACACAGTGGTAAAGGACGATTGGCGTGGAATCGGAAACCTATGATGGAGACGCGACTAATACAGATTATGAGGATGAGGAGGACGATAGGGACATCGAGGGCTTTGACGCAATGTTAGACAGTATTGAAGGGGCGGTGCACGACTTTGTCCACAAGGCCCCGGGCTCGGAGAAAGGGAAGGGACGCCAGTGGACCGTCGGGAGGCCTAAAGGAAAAGAGGCTGCTCAACAGCCCTCCAAGGTGGACGATACACCCACAATGCCATCACCCACATCATCAACTCCTTCAACCCTCAAAAGGCGCTCTCCAGACTGTTTGTCCTCATCCAAGAGCTCGAAGACACTTTTTTTTAATACTATTAACCAATGCCTTGCGATTGTCCCTTAATCGAAAAGAAGCTTAAGGTAAACATAGAGTTTCAACGTGGGATGGCCCTATTCCAGCTTTTAACCGCCATGGTGCAGCAGAATTTCACATTGAAGGATAGGGAGAAAATCTCCGCATTGGCGAGACTTTTGAAGGACTGGAATGCGTTTAATATTGTTTCAATGCATCCTTCGCGGCTTCGTCTTTGTCGTCGTCGTCTGGGCTGCCCTCGATAGCTGAGCCACCAGATCCATCAAGCGTTTTCTTTCAGACATCGCTAATCGAGGCTAGCATATTGTGAAGTACGCAGGACGCCATCGTCCATTCAGCTAATGGTTCCATATATGCTTCGTTCCAAATCTGCTGCCTCCTCTTTCTGAGTGAACTCCATCAAGATTTCAATACGCTGATATCATGTTCACTGTGGAGACGGGATTTAACTAAACGATAGCAAAATACGGTATTGTCGGGTTGATTTGCTGCAGGAGCCTTATATGCAGAGATGTAGTACCTTGGATATCCTTGGGGCAGAATCAGCAAGGAGGTATTCGTCAGGCGAGAAGTCTAACCCTGGTGGTCGTCGGTCATTGATGAATCAAGAGTCCGCAACCATGGCATAAAGAAGGGTTGCATCTTCTCCTAGTGTTCGGTGCCTGCAAGGACGATCGGCATCTCCAGGTCGGCGATGAGCTGCTGACGTTTGGACACGCGGGGCGCGTTCGTATGTTGTGAGGTCATGAGAAAGTAAAAGAGAGGTTTTTGTTTTTTATTTTTGCATCTCAAGAAGTAAGCTGTGTGGTGCCTGAAATGGAACGGAGTGAATTACGTATTTGAAAATATATCATAAGGTTTGAAAAATACGAGACTTCGCCTGCTGTGCCGTTCCTTATGACCTTAATAAATCCCATGACTTTGAGGGTTCTCGTTAAAAAAAAAAAAAAAAAAAAGTGCCGTTCCTTACGACCTTAGATCAGTCCCGCGACCTCGAATCTCTTTCACCTCCTTCAAACCCCTCAGAGGCAGCACAGCCATCTGTCAGTAGTCCCAAGCAACCCGCTAGGGGAGGTGTGCCATTTGTCACGACGGCCGATGTGGTGAGACGGTGAAATGCGGGTTCATTGGGAGAGAATTGTAAGAGGGAGGGGGTATGGTCAAGGATCAATCTCGCTCCGATGGAGAAGTGGAGAAGGTGGGGAAAGAGGGTCTGGCGGATCCGGAGTGGGGGGCTGAGGAGAGCTGTCTATTTGGCGAGGAGGACCATGAGCTGGCGGAAAAGCAGGAACAGCTGACAAGTGCATCTCTGTGGCTGAACAGCACTGACAAGAAGGATGGCGAAGCGAAGAGTCGGACGTCAGACAAAGAGGCTCTAAAAAAATGGAGTTTTGACGCGCGGGCTATGTATAATTTGCTAGTCTAGTGCAAGGAGATTTAGTGTATCAGAGGAGCCTATCCTTCGCCATTGCCGGTAGTAATTATCGCACACTTCACACTCTCGCGTAATCACTCTCTTTCTTTCTTCGTCCTTCTTTCGTCCTTCCCTCCTTTCTTTCGTTTTACGCCCATTCGACTCCAGCGATCCTCCCGATCTTGTTTATATTAGTCATTGCTCTCGTGCATCCTTGTATTCTTCGCCTCACACTTTACTTCGCCTTTTTCATGCGCTCCTTTCTTATGAGAGGTCACAGGTCTTGACTGTGGTCATAGACATTGGAACAAGAATAGTATATAAGGGTAGAAGTGAGGATCCCTCAAGTAGTAGCACTTCCCTAGAAGCCTGAGAATATCCTCAACTCTACTTCCTTAGCCGATAAACCTTCCAGAGAAAGCCGTAAGAATATTCTATCGCCTGTTCCTGGTTCCTTCACCTCCCTATCTCTGTCTGTTCACCATTCATCTCTCACTCTCTCATAAGATTACTCACTCGCTTTCTCTTTCTATCTCCCTGTAGTCGACAAATCCAGTTACGCCTATCTTACAGCATACTCCGACCAGATCATGAACTATTTCGCTGCCTTTCCGGATTTCTCACTTAGACAGGGCGAACACTTGAGGAACGCATTCAAGCGCCTAGCTAGGGAGAAAGGCTGGTCTGATGGGATGAGGGCTAGTGAGAAAACCAAATTCTACCGATGTGTCACGCAACATCTGAATGATCGCTTCAACAAGCTGGAGCATTTCCAAGATCTGTGCCAGAAGCTGTTCGACAGCACACCAAGCTCAATCACGAAATGCAAAGCGCTTCTGATAACAAAGTATGTCAACATCTGGGACATTGTCGAGGGCCAATACAAATACTTTGAGCATTATGCCGACTTTCGCAAATACACTAGCAAGGGACGAACATTCGACAGGCGAGAGGCGAAAGGCTTGCTACTTAACGTATTTTTACGGCATTTAAAGTAGTGCGTATTTGGCATCGACTTCACCGTTGACATCCTAAGCGTCCAGTTGCCACTCTAAATTCATATCACAATAAAGAGAAGATATTGTTGCATTGAGCTTAACAGTGGGTGGTACGGGCTACGTTGTTGCTCGAGGAGATAATTCTGCTACAGTTGTATGGAGTAAGGAAACTCTCAATCTGAATGCCCGAATAATCTGTGTTCCACACTGAACACATAGGTCTAACGCACAAACTACGCACACTGTAGTGAGTGATCAGCACAACGATCTTCTTGTTCAACTGGAACCATAATTCATTGCTGATATATCTAAGCAAAAGGGTACCTATAGCGAGTGATTAGCACAACGGTCTTCTTGTTCAACTGGAACAAGGAACAAAAGACCGCTGGCTTCGACCCTCCTTTATACAGGCACAACCTCAAAATCTTATATCGAATCCTGCGTACTCGCGGTGGCTGCTGGTAACAACGTCGTACTTCCCTACTCTTTTGACGCGACACGACCAGACCAGCCACAATCGAAATCTCATGTGAGAAATTGAGAGCACCGCGACTCCAGTCGCGTCAAGACGCGGACGGTAAGGTACTGTGTGCCAAGAAGGGCGCGCTTTATTTTTTTAATAGGAAATTATTGACTAATTAGACTGTCTTCCGCGCATAACTTATGCGAGTACCCAGCCAGGCACTCGCACATTGTCTGGAACCATTCAACTCTTGGCAAACGATAGGGGCGCTCAATTCAGGATTGATACAAACCTCTTGCAAGTTTAATGTCTTTGACTTTTTTTCCCCCACCATGTCCTCCTTTCTATAATGAAAATCACAATTTGCTCTGTCCTTATTCTCTATCTCTCTTCTTCAAAGACTAAAGCCGCCCTGTTTTGCAATCTTGCGGTGTATTCACCATACTGTCTTGCTTATTAAAAGTGGCCCATTTCTCTGAATCTGCCACCACTCGGTGCTGATTCTTTATTAAGAGCATAGTGCCTCTGGGACTAACTCCTATATTTTCCTATATCTAGTCTCCTATGCTAGATACATTCATAGAGATTCCCTGGTATATAAGGCACGACTTGCCCATTATTAAAAGAGCATCTCGTTTTTCACAGATACCGTTCCCACATACTTCTATTTCCTGTCCACCAAACACATTTCCTTTCTTGCCCACAAGTCGAGTACCCAAACGCGCGATGCAAGTCTTCTTCCGAACTCCCAATGGGCGCCTTGTTGCTAGACAGCTCCTCGACACGCTTACACTAGACGATTTCATCAAGACCGCGGGCGATGTGCTGGGGACCACCATTCGTGACGAGATTCTAAGCTGGCGATACACAGTCGGCAGCAAACCTCTCGATGTGAAAAATGCAAAGGAGTTTGATAAGTGCAAGCAGCATATCATTAAAGAGTGCAACATCTTTGTGCTGGGTCGTCTTCTGGGGGGATCTACTTTTCCGGACACGCTTCAGACCATTGTTGAGCAGCAGCTCGAGGACGAGCTAGACAAAGTGGCTACGCACTCTTCCGAGTGTTCGATATGCCTCGACACTGACACGGACTGTCTTAAAGCGTGCTGCGTGTGGATGTGCAGTGAGGATTTCAAGAGCTGGATACTGGACAAGCAGTTCAAGACGTCTTGCATACTGTGCTCCAAAGTAATTATGCTCAAAGACATCTTCAAGTCACCAGAATACATCGCAACTGTACAGGCTCTCGAGGATGAAAAGCAGCTTCTGCAGAACATGGATTGCCAGCGCTGCCTCAACTGCAATGTACTTATGCACAACGAAACCATGTCGTCGTGTCAGACTTGCGTCAAGTGTCATCGCTTGTTCTGTTTCTTCTGCAACCGCAACTGGAATGCCGCGACAATGCTCAACCGCCAGAATTCATGTGGCAAGGAATGTGTCTACGAGACTATGCTCTCATTCCAACTTGTACGCTTCCACTACAAGAGAGACATGAAGATCCCGAGTCGACGTACATGTCCCCGGTGTTTTAACTTCGGTGCATATGATGGCAAATGCAAGTACCACTCCTGCACAGTATGCAAATTCACCTTTTGTTTTCTGTGCCTCGAAGAGGAGAACGAGTGCAAGAGAATACACAAGTCCCAGTACGACCATGCCTGCGTCCGCACGCCTGTCTCTCAGACCTACAGCATGTTTCCACGGCTGGTTTCGCTGTGACACGATCCCCCCGATGTCTACGTATGCTGGCTTATAACCTGCACTATTTTCAGCAGAGTGTTTCTTCAGTCTTTACTGCCTCACTTGGCCAAAATATATTTATAAATTTATAGCAATTATCATTATATTAAATTATCAGGTTCCTTTTTATTTGGTTTATTTGGATATAAAGATAAAGATATCGAAAGCGCGCAAAATGGATGCGTCCTGTCGAGTCACTGTCCTGATGTTAGAGTTCCTGAAAACCACGCTTGACAGTAGCCGGGAAGACGCTGGTTGGTTGCCGGGAAGTGTAACCTACACCGACATTTCTAGAGGCTTCAAGGCGAAAAAATAATAATAATACTAATCTTACCGCGCTCTAGCTCTGCCTCCCTGGACTGACTGAAGACCCGATCTTCTACGGTTACCGCACGTCAGACTGCTCTCCAAAGATGATTGCCTACGGCCAGCTTGTCAGAAATCTGGATATCAGTACGGTTGCTGTGCATTTGCCCACCTTGCACCAATTCTCGATATCCAATATCCATTGTCGTTTACCGCAAATGGGACATCCAAAATTCTTTTGACTTCATCCGAAAATAGAACTTTAGTGTGCTGCAAAACACTAGAATGAATAAAGCTTCCAGGAGTACCATCTCATCTCCCATCCTTCTTTTGCTCGCTTTTCTCATTCAACCCGACCTATACCAGCAGCACACGGCTCTTTCTATTCTCAACCGTCGCATACTGAACGTGTCAACGCACCATGGCTGACGCGCCATTCGACTTTCTGGGCGAAGCCGGCATCCCCGCCAGCATCAACAGCCCCGCCGCAGAGGCAGGAGGAGCACTCAAGGAAGAAGAGGATGCATTCTCGGCTGCAGTCTCTGTCTGGAGAAGTATGACGACCTTTCCAAAGGCAGTATGGCATTCCAATTCGATGACTTGGCCATTTACGTTGGTACTGACCGGATTGGACCAATATCTGCCCGTTTTATTTCTTTTTTTCGGCAGGCATCCAGCTCCCTGTTATCCAACAAGAGATGGACAATCAATCGGTGGAACTCTTGGAACAGCAACAACAAAGTTTGGCAGGACGAAAGAGACTAGCCGAACTGACTCGAGGTGAGTGGATCGGGTTTGTGTTTTTAGACAAACGCGAGTATGGGCTGATCTGCCATGTTATTGACCTTTTCACATTTGTATCGTATGTTTACGTTGTAAGAATTCAAAAGGATTAATGATCAGGAAAAGCTGCAGCAATTCAAGTTGCTGCTAAAGGCATACCAACAGGAGATCGACGCGATTACAAAGAGAGAAAAGGCTACCGCACAGGCATTTCTGAGCGTGTACAATGTTCTCGGTCAAGCACCGGATCCTGCGAAGTTACTACAGGTTGCAGCTGTAAGTGGAGCTAGGATTAGCTGAAAAGAAATCTGGACTACAATTTGCATGATTTCTTTTTTTTTTTCTTTTTTTTTTTGCCTTGAGTGCTTCTCGCTAACATGGATGGGGAAGGGATCTGTTTTTTAGGATCAAACGATCAAACTGGAGGAGATTGGGCTCTTGCAGGCCGAGAACATTCGACTCAAGGAAGAGAATGCCAGTCTGAATAGACAAACCACGAACCTGCGATCCATGTCGAGCAACGCCACCAAACTACAGCAGCGGCTGACTCGATTAGAAACGAAGCAAGAAGAGACCATTCAGGAGAAGGTCAGAGAGAAGGAACAGGCGTTCAGAGAAGAGTGGGAGGAAAGGATTCGGAGCGCCAAGGAGAGGTATGTCTGCTTCGCTCTTTCTTTCAATTGTGTCCGTATATGAATATATATTGCGCCGCGCGCGTTTCGTTTCCATTGCGAACTTGAGACAACATATCAATCATATACATTTGATGACGACGAATTAATAGGGAACACGACTTGCAGAGACAACTGAACCAGGCAAAGGATCAACTCAGGACACTTAAACATACCAATGACTCGACACAGGCAACTCTGGTCGATCACTCGCAAAAGTACGAGGAGGAAGTTGTCGCCAAGCTGGCGGAGCTGGACATCGTGCTTCTAGACTATGAGCGAGCCAATACCAGGATATCGGAACTCGAGGGCCAGAACGAGTTGTTGCGGGACCAAGTGGACAACACACAAGGACGGGGCATTGACCAAGAGAGGTAACACACATTTCATCAGGCGCAATGTTCACAAGAGAGGAAAAGAAAAAAAAGAAAACAAATGGCGTCTGAAAGAAGCCGGATATTAACCAGATTCGCGGTTTTATTGTAGGGCTGCAACATTGGAACAGACCATTGAGAACCAGGATGTTGAGCTGCAAGGATTGACAACCGTCTTGGAGAACCTCAAGTCGTCGAGCAAGGTAACACAAAAACTTTTTGTCTTCTCTTTTCTTGAATGAACAGACTGGCCTTGGGTCATTCGCGGCAATAGTGCTAAACAGTATCCTCAAATTTGCTTACCACAGAAACAAATAACGACATTGGAGCGCAAGACAGTCAACCTGCAGCGGGAACTTCAGGAAAGGACAGATGAAGTCGAGTCAATAAAGCGCAAATTGGACCAGTACAAGGACTACGAATCTGTCAAGAGTGAGCTTGAAGTTCTCAAGGTACACGACAAAACAGACCGTCCAGGGGATTCCCCTGTCGATTCAAGTTAATGTGGTCAACAGTAGGATAGCTCTAACCGATTTCTGTTCTGCCGAAACCCATCTTGTTAGTATATCGAGTTCTCTGGCTCGAGAGGAGTGGATGTTGATGACGACTGGGACGAGCGCGTGCTGACCCTGGCAAGCAAGAACCTCGAGAAACCGCTTGAGGTCCTGTTGATGGAAAAGAATCGCAAGCTGGAGAACGAGCTCACGGAACTCAAGGTCCTCCATGAATCTATCACACAGGAACTGGAGGACGTGCGAACTCGCCATGAGGTGGCCACCCGCCAGCTCGGTTCACAGACCGAACTCATTCAACGACTGGAAGAGGACATCACACGATTGAACCAGTCGACGGGCGCAGGTGGGTCGGTGGCAGGGAACGGCGGCTTCAATGGATATTTTATTGGACCAGCAGGTAGTACTCCAGGCGGATTCCAAAACCCGACTTCACCACCCTATGGAAAACACTCGTTCTCGGGAGATGTCATTGGAGGCGTGGCCTTGGGGTCAGTGCTCCCTACAACCCCGCGGACACCAGGATTTCCTTCTACCCCATCACTCAACCCGGACTCTATGGGATCTGGCGGACCTGGTGCTGGCCCACTCTCAGCTCCAGCTCCGGCAGACCATGGCATTCTGGCGATCGTAACAAGTCAGCGCGATCGCTTCCGTCAGAGGAACAGTGAGCTGGAGGAGCAGCTTCGCCAGCAGTCGGAGCAAATTTCCAACCTCAGGAACGAGACCAGCCAGCTGCAGAGGGACAATCTGAAGCTGTATGAGAAGATCAAGTTCATGCAGTCATACCGGGACGAATCCTCTGGTTCGGGTGTCGGGGGCGGCTACTCTGCAGCGGGATCTGCAGCGCCTAGTGCTATGGTCGATTACACCTCACCGTTCAGGAACACTGGCGTGGTCGGTCGTGCAACAGGCGGTGGAGTGGGTGGCCACTACAAAAAGGACGACGGAGACGAGGTGCAGATGCAGTCTCTGGATCCAACGGATCGGTACCGTAACATATATGAGGAGAGTATGAACCCATTCGAGGCGTTCCACAAGAAGGAGGAGAGCCGCCGGTTCAACAGCATGACACCCGCAGACAAGGCTATGCTGACGATGAGCAGGCTGGTCTTAACCAACAAGTGGACAAGGACTATGCTGGTCGCGTACACGATGGGGCTGCATTTCTTAATGGTCGTGATGCTCTACAAGATGGGCACCTTGGAAGAGTGTCGACATGACCATGAAACACCCAACGGCGCGAACCCTATGTTGCCTTCGGACGACTGAGGACGCAATGCGTAGAATCAAATAAAATATAATAAAAAAAAAAGTGCAGAAGAAGCAGCGCCTGATGTGCAGATCGAGTAATAATGCAGACTAATAGATTTTATTGGGTTTCTAGTGTAACAATGATAGGGATGGTGCAAATGAATATGGTAAAGTGAATGGAATGAAAGAAAACCAATGAAGAGAGAAGACAGCAGAGCAAGGCCAGGCCACCTTTAGTTGCGTTTGCCCTTCTGCTTCTTCAGCTTCTTCATCCTGGCCTCGGCGTTCTTCTCGCCCTGATCTGCCTCGAGTCCGCTCATGATGCCCTTGATCTTTGCGTTGTACTCCACATCCTTCTCGCGCTGGACACGGAGCTTCTCGCGGGCGACGAATTGGGCATCCTTCCTCAACTCGCGGATGGCACCCTTCTTCTCCTTCTTGTACTGGACCTGCAGCTTGTGAGCCTGAGCACGCTCCACATCCGGGTCGTAATGCTTGTCCAGAGAGTAGCCCTCCTCGAACTTGGGCACATAGGAGGCAATGGGCACGGGCTTGTGGGCCTGCATCTGCAAGGGAGCACGGGTGTCTGCTGAGAACGAATCGAGCTTCTGGATGCGATCCAGTGCCTTCTCGAGCTGGGCCTTAAGCGATAACGAAAAGTGTGATACTGAGGAGAGAGTCTTAAGCAGGCCGGTGGGGCCCTCGAACAGCTCCTTGAAGGCGCCTGTTGATGCGTAGAGGAGAGCGTATTTCGTAAGAAGGTCTGCCGTCGCTGACATGGCGGATACCCTAGAAGTGACAGGAGTCAAAAGGAAAAAAAAAAGAAAAAAAAATATGAGTACCATTGCTTTGGGTAATGATCGATGTAGTGAAGTTATACAATAAATCTACTCGGGTAATACCTATAGTTGTTCTTCTCAAGAGCGGCGTCCTTCATTTTGAACATCTCCATCGAGAGGCGTCCAGTTTCTACAGATTGCAGGCCCTTGGTCGTCATCTGCAGGGCGCTCCTGTCGATATCGAAGATGGGGAACGAGCCTGGCAGGCTATCGATATCCTTGAATGTGCCCTTGGGTGCCAAGTAGACAAGCGACGAACTCAAAAAGTTGATCGCCTCAGGAACAGCACGCTTAGACAAAGACTGGTAGTCCAGGAAAAGATTACACAGCATCAATCCCGAGGTAAGGTCTTTGACTGATGCAACCTGGCACTGGCCCAAGTATTGACTCATCAAAAACTGGGCAGGCGTAATGACTTGGTGCTGGAAATCAGATGTTGAATAGATCTGACCAAGGATACGGAGGAATGTCAGCTTGCCGCTCTTGGGAAAGCCCGACGTCGTTCCTGATGTAAGATCCTTGAGCAGCTCTGCTTCGAACGCCTCCAAAAATCCGAGGATGCATTCCGTTGCATAATCGCCCAGTTGCGAGGTCATGGCGTAGATGTGGCGAACAAGAGTGTTGAGGGCTGTGGTGGGGTACTTCTGCTCCGAGGCCGAGATCTGGAAGACATAGTCAAGCAAGACTGGGTAGAAAATCTGCATCTTTTCCTTGTTCTGTGGCGAGAGTTTTGGATGATAAAGAGCGCGGATGCGGTGCACAACAGTCGGAACATCCTTGATGTCGATATTCTCGATAATGGACAGGAAGTGGGTGAGCGATGTTGGGCATGGGAAGGTGTAGGGTAGCTCGGCAGCGGCAGCGGACGCATCTGCGCTGGGAGTCTTGGGCTTCTTCTCCGCCTTGGCTGCCTTGGACTTTGTAGCGCTCATATCGTTCATGTCATCCTCATCATCGTCGGCGGTGCCAGCCTTGCCGGTGGGTCGCTCCATCTCCATGTCCAGGTCTGAAAAGTCGTCTTCCGAGTCACCCTCCTCTTCTTCATCGTCCTCGTCTTCTTCATCATCATCATCCGCGTCCTCGTCTTCATCTCCTTCCTCTTCCTCATCGTCTTCTTCTTCCTCATCGTCTTCTTCTTCCTCAGCGTCGGATTCGCTTTCATCGACCTTGACTGTCCTGCGCTTCTTGCTAGGCATCCTGCCGGGCTTAATTCCCCTGAAAACCTCCTCTTCAGCATCCATGCCGGCTCCAAGACCAAACTCATCAGCGTCCTCCGGTGCAAAGTCATCATCCAGATCATCTGCAGCCGGCACAGCCTTCCTCCGCTTCTTATATCCCCCCTGTTCGTTCTCATTCTCCTCGGCAGCAAGACCCTCCATACGACGCTTACGGGCACGCTCTGCCTTCTCCAGTTTCTCGGCCTCCTCCTGAGCAATCTCTTCCTCGGTCTTCATGCGATCCTGGGGCTTGGCACGTCTGTCAAAGGCAAGCTCCCTGATGTGCTTGTCGTAGTCATCGTTGAAATCCCTGTCAAGATCACCACTCTCCCGGTCTGCCTTCATTCGCTCCTTCTCCTCGTCAGCAATTCGATCCAAGGCACGAGTAGCAGTGCTCCTCTGCGAAGGAAGAGGGGCACGCTTAGGACGACGATCCTCTGCAGCCGGGTCCGAGAATCCCAAGAGTCCACGAATGCCCTCGAGTTCGTCGTCCAGCTCCTTAGTGATATCGTCTACTTCCTCCTTCTCCTTCTGGCGCTCGTGCTTATGGAACTTTGATTTGGCGATAACCTCCTTCATGATCTCGGCCTTAGACCTTGGCCGACCATTCTCATCTCTCTCCTCGGGCGCCTCGTCGAATCCTCCGAAATGGCTGTGACTGACAATGTCGCCACTGATACCTCCCCGGTTATCGTCGTCATCATCACTGTATCCGAGCTCTGTCTCGTCAAAATCGTCCAGTCCAGCAAGGGACTGACCATAGTGGGTCAGGTCGGCGTCCTCCTCGAGATTGAAAATGGCGCCGCCCTTCGTTCTGCTTTGCTTTTCCCTTGTGAAACGCTCCAACATCTTGTCCTCTGGTGTCATGTTGGGATCGTCCTCTCCGAAACGCTTATCGATTACTCCTCCGGCCTTGTTCTTCTTCTGGAGCTCCTGAAGCAGAGTTTTGCGGCGCTGAACAATTGATATCGAATGGTCATCCAGGGCAAATAAAAGGTGATGGTTAGCCAGGAATCAAAGATACTTGCGTCTCTCCATGGAAGGATGAAAAAAAAAAAAAAAAAAAAAAAAAGCATAGGGCACACATACGTTCTCCTCGCCGACTTGCTTCGACAACGTGGGCTTTCCTTCAACACCTTTCGTCTTTCGTCCAAGAATGTCGTACTTCTGGTGAGTGACCTTCATCTCAAAGGGGTTCATGGCATCCTTGATGTGGGCAAGCTTCTTGTTGAGATCATTCTTGGCGCTGGCGGCGGTTGGGCGACCCTTTTTCCTGTCCTTTTTGCTGAGCGATGCACGCGAGTTGGGACCAATGGCGCCAGCCTCCTTGAGGGAGGACTTGAGGCGGTATAGAGCAGACTTTGCCATGCTGTCCTCCGAGAAGCGGGTAGTGAAGTAGGCGTGAAAGGGGAGTGGGTAAGGTACAAACTCTGATGCTATTTTGCCATGGCAACAAAAAAAAAAAAGAAAGTGCCAAAATGTAAACAGCTTATCACGTGTAAGACTGCTAACTATCTATCCATTGATCTGGACGTTCCAAGGTGCAAATTGCCTCAAACAATTAACATCCAACTTATGGATACGGGCTATGACGCCTAGTGCACCGCAACCAGCGCATTCACAATGGAAGCACTGTCATCTGCGATGTCTTTTGGTGTCATCTTGGGCTGAATATCCTTCTCAATTGCTCCTCAGATATGTATATATTTCTGCTTGAATAATGGTTCTACAAAATAGTGTCCAATGTCCTCAATTGAGAGATAAACAAAGTGCCTCAGTATGGATATGGACGGCGAAAACAAACGAGCATGCCGCACTATGGGCCGTGTGTGTGTTTACAGCGGCGGATAGGACGCTTTCCCATGGTTCAAGTTGCAAGAAGCATGTCATATCGAAATGTCATATCGCCAGATGCCTCCCCTTCTCCCCAACCTGAAGTGCTCCTATCCAATCAGAAAGCGCGCTCGATCTTATTTGAAGAGTGTGGGGTGCGACCTTTGCCTATGATGCTCCTTCCTTGTGCTGCCGTCCATCCATCACTTACCCTCCGCTGAAAATTCCACTCCATTTCCATTAAAAACCATACCTGTGGCCTTTTGCGTTATTGGAAGATAACCGTCGTCGGATCTGCAGGGTAGAGTTACTTTGCTGCAATTCGGATGTGTTTCCTGCCATGCCGATCCTTCTTTTAGCCATGCGGATCCCACACGCTGTCTACAAGTATCCCCTCTGCCTGCGATCTGACCGTCTGTTTATCTTTTTTTTTTTTCTTTTTTCTTTTTTTTAATACGGTAGGAGTCCCATCGTTACTACGCAGGATCACAAGGATCAGTGTCGGACTCATCAACATCATTTTCAACTTTTGATAAAATTGTCATCGGAATCTCTGAGCACTCTGTTGCAGGACACAGAGCATAGAGTCAGGGCAATTGGGAAAACCTCATTGTATCATCATTGAAGAACAGAGACTAGGCAGAAGGAGACGTCAATGACTTCATCGTCAACAGCAACAACAACGACCGCCACTATCACTACTACCACCTCGACCGCCAATACCACAGAAAAGGCTACAGCTCCGACCATGATACCAGACAACAATCATCCTGTCAATACGGCGACTGCAGCCAACGCCGCTAATGAGTCATCCAAGGACAATGCTCCTTTGACAAACACCGATACTAAAGAGAGAACTGCCAATAATGTCAATGAGGGGACCTCTCAATGGGCTGGCGATGGACAGGATGCTACTTCGACTCTGAAGTATGCACGACCCAACTCCGACTACTCTCCCCCTGCAGCCAGCCTGAGTCCAGGATTACAAGGTAGCAAAAGATCGCCAGGACGTAGACCATCAGAATCTGAGTCCCACCATGGATTGATTCGAGGAGACAACCGCCCTGATAATCGACGTTCAAGGGAGCATTCTAACACAAGAGGAGACACTAAGAGACCTAGGAACGATAACTCTTCAGCAGCAGCATCAAAGCATGAGGATCGCACTGCCAATGGTCATCGGAACGATCGAGGGCGATCTCAGCACTTTAGCAACAGCAAGGATTACAAAGATAAATCCGACACCATTGAGTCTAATAAGCGACAACCCGATGGTTCAGATCGGTCAGCGAGAGGGCGAGACGGTGGTCGAGAGAGTGCAAAGGACAAGGACGGTCGCGGTCGCGCTCAGGATCAAAGATATAAGGATGATCGCCAGCAGCCTCAGGTGTCTCGATATAACCAAGGTCGGGAACATCAACCCAAGGATCGTGATAATAAGGAAAGAGAGAGCAAGCAGCAGAAGGACGGTCAGGCTAAAGGTGCTGAGGGCGAAAGACCGGATCCACTGAACTTGCTATCGATCACAGGGCGTATGGGATCGTTGACACCTCACAAACCATTCTTCGGCAATTCGCGTATTGTGGATGACTTTGAGAAACTTAACAAAGTGGGCGAAGGCACATATGGCGTTGTCTAGTAAGTGTGGGATTCAGTTTTGTCCTCGCTCTTGACTAGCCTTAATTCTCAGTTTGGATCGCGTGTTAATCAACTTGATGCGCTTTTAATCTTTTAGTCGTGCGCGGGACAAAAAGACGGAAGAGGTTGTGGCGCTCAAGAGGATCAGGATGGAACGTGAAAACGATGGATTGCCAATATCGTCCTTACGGGAAATCAAGCTGCTCAAGACTTTGCGACACGACAACATTGTCCTGGTGAAGGATGTAGTTGTTGGGAGCGATTTGGACCAGATCTTTCTCGTCATGGAGTACTGCGAACAGGTATGGAGACTTGCTCAGGACTCTTGCTTCTGCATTCATGGATTAGATTTATACAGCTTTCTGGCCTGACCTGGCCTGACCTGACCTGACTTGACTTGACTTGACTTGACTTGACTTGACACCCTCTACCAGGACATGGCGGCGCTCATGGATAATTTCAAGAAGCCCTACACTCCAGCGGAAGGTATGACACGTTCTGGTGAAATGTCAAGATCTACGATTTAAACTTCTGTTCGTTCAGTTGCTGACGCGGCCACTTTCAACCATCAGTCAAGTGCCTGATGTACCAGCTTTTGAAGGGCATGGAGTATTGCCACGATCATTACGTTGTTCACCGGGACCTGAAGCTATCGAACTTGCTGCTGAACGCGAATGGGATTCTCAAAATCGGTATGTGGAAAATACTCATCTTGTTTCTTGTATATTCATACTGAACTCGTATTTTGACCCTGGAGCTGACATCATCGTACTCAACCTCATTCGAATGGTAGCTGACTTTGGACTTGCACGCTCGTTTGGACTACCATCGCGACCCATGACACCGAAAGTCGTGACACTATGGTACAGGGCGCCCGAGCTGCTTTTTGGAGATTTAAATTATACGACGGCGGTGGATATGTGGTCTGCAGGATGTATATTCGGTGAACTATTACAGCACGCGCCATTATTGCCAGGAAAAGTGGAGAAACAGCAGGTGGATCTTATTATTGAACTGCTCGGGACACCGCACGAAAAGATTTGGCAGGGATTTAACAGGTTGCCAATGTCCAGCATCAAACTGCCAGAGCAAAGGTGAGCCGAGCTCCAGATACCACTTTTCTGCTTGCTTGGATATTACGTTGGGGTTTTTGACCAACTTTTTCGTTTTTGTTCTTTCTCATCAACCGAATTAGATTTAACAACCTGAGGAACAAGTTCCCGAACATCACGGATGCGGCAAGGTCTCTTCTCAGCGGATTGCTGACATACGACCCTAAGAAGCGCCTTTCAGTGAAGCAAGCATTAGCACACCCTTATTTTATTGAGTCCCCGCCAGCCAAGCACCCATCATTGCTGCCGACACATCCAGAGATTAGGAATATCTCAGTCACAAGGTAAGGCACCCTACTGCTTATTTTTTATCCTCCTATGCCAATCCACACAGACTTTTTGGAGCGACCGGCACTCGTTGACTCCCACGCTTTTTTATTTGACGCTAGAAATGAAGAGAATGCGAAACTGAAACGACAGGCACCAGGAGGAGACGAAACGGAGAGCATATCAAGCAATAGAAAGCGAATGAGGTGATCTAGATCTAGGCCTTGTTCCCATTCATAATAAAGAGCCTGTAGAATAATAAGCAATAAGCGCTCATCGTTATGGTATCCATGCTGGCTTATATCGCTGCCACTCTGGGATCAAGTTCAATGCTGCGACAAGAGGTGACAATTGTCTGCCCACGTTTACTTTTCCGCACTATTATAATTTTTTTTCGACGTTAAGTTGCTTGCCCACTTGCTCTCTCGTAAACACATTGACTGGAGGAGAGATGCGCCGCGTCTGTTTGTGAGGCGCTCGGAATGCCTTCCGTTGGGAGGGAAGGAGGGATATTTACTATAACTATAAACCTTCGCGACGTTCTCTGCTCTTTTCTTTTCTTCGATAAAAAAATCATTCGACCACTTCTGTTCTCCTCTTTTCTTTTCTTTTCATTTTATTTTTCCTTTTCTCACCCATCCCTTTCTTTCGACCAAAAGAACAGACCACATGAAGGCGGGTACCTTCCTGGCGGGCTTGCTGTCGACGGCTATCGTCTCCCATGCAGAGCTGAAGCGGTATAGAGTTTTGAATGGAATGCAGTTCCTGGCATGCTGAAGACTGTATACAATTTTTTTTCTTAACAAAAAAAAAATGGTTCCTGGGAAAAAAATCTCTCTAGACTTCCCTTGAAACGAACAACTCTTGATTCAGAGGCAGCAGTAACCCTGGACGCATCGATTACGGCTCAAACGTATTTCGGCAAGACGTCTCCTCGTCGTCCAAAAGAAATAGCATCGCAAAGCTTGGTAGAGTAACTCGACCCGCCCCCTCTCAATGTTTGTCCCCTCGAAAGTACATCTAGTCTTTTTTTCAATCATCCTGACCCTTGGGGTTTTCCCCCACTCGTTTTGCATTTTCTTTTTTCTTTTTTTTTTTTGCTTGTTCGTTCGTTCGTTCGTTCGTTCGTTCCCTGCGTATATAGTATACCACAGAGATCAGTCTAGGGACACCTCCCCAATCCTTTACTGTTCAGGTCTCGACTGGAAGTTCCAACCTCTGGGTCCCATCCTCTCAATGCACCTCCACGACCTGTCTGCGTCACCCTCGCTTCGACACATCCGCGTCCTCCACATTCCTAGCCAACCGTACACACCCCAACTTCCGGATCCCGTCCTTCCAACGTCAATACAACCCCAAGGACGACGAAAAGGATCCTGTGGACCTATCAGGAACCCTTGGAAGCGATGACTTGACGGTCGGTGGCGGCTTGTTTCTCCTCAGCCCCGATCAATCGTTCGGACAAGTTGTGGAAGAACGAGGCGGGGAGTTGAAATCCGCGCTACAGGGTGATCGGTTCGACGGCGTCTTGGGACTCGGGTACGACGCCCATGCAGTCACGGGACACCCGTTTTTTTTGAATCTTATCGACCAAGGAATCCTGGAAGAACCCGTCTTTGGCGTTTACATGTCCCGGGACGAGGACCGCGTAGAGAGTCAGTTGACGCTGGGAGGACTAGATCCAGACCACCGTGTGGGCGAGATCCAATGGCATGAGGTGACGAGGCAGGCCCAGGGACAATGGGCCATCGAGCTGACGGCGTTTGCGCTCCGACGCGAGGCCTTCGAGATCGATGGCAACGCTGTTATCGATACCGGGTTCCCGTACATTGCGCTGACAAGGTTCCAGGCGGCGATGATCAATGCTCAGATCGGTGGTGTGGAGACGGAACCCGGAAGTGGAATCTATGAATTGCCGTGCAGGAGCATCCCGACGCTGTTTGAGTTTATCATCTTGTTTGGATTGGAGGAGTACCAATTGCAGGGACATGAATATGTGCTCCGAGGGCGTGGACAGGGCGGCGGACGCCATGCGAGCGGGAATAAGAAGGGGCTGTGCCTGAGCGCTATTGTCGGCATGGACTTTTCAAAAGAATCAGGGGTGGTTGCGGTCTTTGGAGAGGTCTTCTTGCGAAAGTATTACAGCGCGTATGATCTCGAGAACCATCGCCTGGGTTTTGCACTAGCAAGTTAGTCTACAACACGAAGGGCGTTTTTTTTTTATTTTTTTTTATTGGTCAATTAAATAAATAATAAGATGGTAGTCAGTAAAATAAAACCTCCCCGCCGCCGATATATTAAGGATAGATATCTTATGACGACTCTTCGTGGCGATCAGATCCAGCGCTAATGCTGGTCCGGTGATGGCTCTTCCGACGCTGCCGTCCATGCTCAATGCCCGATGCCGTCGAGGCCTGGTCCGCCGGTGCTTCTGCGAACCCGTCTGGCATCATCTTTTCCTTCTCTATTTCACCGCCCTCAGCAGCCTTGGCTGACGAAGCAGCCTTCTCAGGGTTGGGCAACGTCTCTTGCGAAGCTCCGGCGCCGACACCGTGCTCAGCGTGCTCCAAAGGGTCCTGGCCCTTGATTTTCCTGATCAGGCGCACGAGCCATGGAGGAAGAACGCCCTCGCCTTGAGGACCCATTCGGAAAGACATGATAGGGTCGCGCTCGCCCTTGTTAGGTGGCACCCATTTTCCTCGCGAGATCTTTTCGATAATATAGACGACCCCGTTGATGACGATAGCCGCCAAGAGACCGCCCAAGAGGCCATACGCAATGTTGTAGGTCAGTGGCATCATGACCAGTGTCAAGAAAGCCGGGATCGAGTCGCCGATGTAATTGAAGTTGATGTCCGTCACGGATTTGGTCATCAAGGATCCGACAAAGATCAAGGCTGGTCCTGTGGCCCACGGTGGGATTGCCGAGAAGATAGGCGAGAAGAACAGGGAGACAAAGAAACAGAATCCTGTCATGACAGCCGTCAATCCTGTACGACCTCCCTCTGTAATACCCGCTCCAGATTCGACAAAGGCCGTAACATCCGATGTACCAAAGACTGCGCCCAGGGAGACACAGAGCGCATCTGTGATGAAGGCTGGAGTCGATCCCTCGAAATCGCCTGTCTTGGGATCCATAAATCCTGCAAATTGTGCCATAGAGAACATAGTGCCAGTGGTATCCAGAATGTCGACGTAGAGGAACGTAATCAGCGCCAGCCAGAACTCTCCCGTGTTCAGCTCAAATTTCATGACCGCCCATGTCTTTTGGATAGTGTGGAAGGTAACGACCTGCTTGAAGTAGCTGAAGCGGCTGTCGCCAGCGGCGTCATGGGGGAAATAGGTCACGCCCGAGTTTCTGAACCATGAGACGATGGCGACAAAGAGAATGCCGATCAAGATCGAGCCCTTGACTCTGTACATACCGAGGATCGAGATGATGAACAGACCAAGGACGCCCATCCATGTTCGAGGCGACTCCATGCGATGAGAGAGGCAGGCACCGGAGGCATCCAGGTACTCGGAGTTGCAGCCGCCAAGGCCGACCAGCGTAGCAGGATCCGCACGGATGAGACCGATGCCGGCGGAGGACTGCATGCCAATGAAGGTCAAGTAGATACCGATGCCAACTCCCGTGGCGACCTTGATGTTGCGGGGGATGCAGCGAGCGAGCCATTGACGAAGACCGAGAATTGAGAGGACTAAGAAGATAAGGCCCTCAATAAAGACCGCCGCCAAAGCAACCTCGTAGCTGACCTTGCCGCTCCCAAACTTTCCCACAACCGTATAGGTGAAGTAAGCGTTGATGCCCATTCTAACCATGTAAAGAAAAATGAAAATGGTGTTTTTTTTGGCAAAGCACGTCGTCAATTATCGAACCCTGACCTCATGGCAACATTTCGTCATGTAAACCATTCATGTAACTTTCTTTTTTTTTTTTTGTGTCCTAGCTATTCTTTCTTGCTTACCCTGGAGCCATGCCCAAGGGCAAATTCGAAAACAATCCGATGGCGGTCGAAGCGATACATGCCATAGCAGCCGTGGCAACGATCAGATCCTTCCTGATGACATCCACACAGGCCATGTACTCAGTATTGGCACTGCAGTATGCGATCCTGTCCGAGGGACTACCTCCTGTGGCAGCTGGATCGAAATCGCAGACGCAGGTTCCGCCGGTGTCGGAGATGATGAGCGAGTTGACAGAGATGATGTAGGCCATGGTGACAAAGGTCGCAAATCCGGCGCGAATCTCGGTCGAGAAGCGGGTATTAACGCGTGCGCGAGGGTGGGACGAACCCTCGAGCATGAACCATCGACCGACGGGCGACTTTGCGACGGTTGTGTTGAGTCGGGCGACGAAGCCAGTCATTGTTGAAGAGCTTTCCTGCTGTGAAGTAGCTCCTGCGTGGATTCTGCTTACCCTGCTTCTTTCACAAGATTAGGGTAGAGATAATTGTAGATAGTAAAGAGTGCGATGATGGATCCTCTTTCCGGGAGAGGGAGAGGGAGAGGAGGGAGTATAAGCAGGTGTGTTACAAGAAATAGAAATAGAAATAGAAAAAAAAAAATTGCTTTGCAGTGTTTATTTCTTTCTGACTCGACATGCAAGTCACCATCGTTTGGTTCGCTGGGTTTTAGGCGCACCCTGTTGTCTCGCCTGGCAACCCAGGAGCGGGGAACCATAATCTTATCCGGGATTGTGGATGTTGCCGGGAGGGGTATGGGATGGCATGAAGAGAGTCTGGGACGCAACCTAATAATGTATGGTCCACGGGCGAGAGCAGCAGGAAGGGGTGGGGATCGACATGTGAGGAGCGGCAGGGCGAGGAATGCCTTGTCGCGTTGCCCCCCAATACTGCTTTGTGCGGCCTACGCGTTTCCCCCTGCGCTCCCGCGAAGGAGAGACAGAGGGAGACGCGTCTGTGTCTAGTTGGTGGCAAACCCAAGACAAGAAGACGCGCCCTCCCCCCCTTCGCCACTGCAAAGCGTGTGTGCTACACGTCCATCCCCCGATGGTCGTCACCTGCCTGCTCCTCCCCCGCGGATTTTCCCACCAATACACCGCGGAGACAACGCTTCGCAATCGCATCCCATCTCTCCACATCCCACCACCCCCGCAGATCCCTACAAAGCAACCCAACTCATCCTTCAACATAAACTAATCCATCATGATCGCACTTCCCATCAACTTTGGCAAATGGATCGAGGAGCACGCCGACAAGCTGCAGCCGCCCGTCAACAACTATCTTGTCCAGCGTGGTGACTTCATCATCATGGCCGTCGGTGGACCCAACGCCCGGACAGACTACCATCTTAACGAGACCGAGGTAAGCTACAACGAGAACAACCGCAGATCGCTCTAGACGCAATTGGATCTGATTAATTGTTCACACTGTAACACCCCACCTTCATCCCGGATACAATAACGATAGGAATGGTTCTACCAATACAAGGGTGACATGCTACTCAAGGTTGTCGACAATGGCGAATTCAAGGATATCCCCATCAAGGAGGGAGAGATGTTCCTCCTGCCAGGTAACAAACCTTTCACGAGATAATCCTTTGGAACTGGCTCGCCCTCATTTCAGTGTCTTAATCAAACCCGACCCTTCCTTTTTCCCCACATCTCAATGATGTTTAGCAAACACGCCTCACAACCCTGTTCGGTTTGCAGACACAGTCGGCATTGTGATTGAGCGTCAAAGACCCGCTGAAGCCCTTGGTAAGCCAGACAATCACACTTTTTCTTTCTCCCCACTCTTTTTCCATCTGCGCAGACCATGTGGCTTGAATGGGACATTCATTTCACCAAAACCAACTGACAAATTGAACACTTTTGCGCGCGCGCGCGCGTGTCTGTATGTGTCTATCCTTGATAGATCGCCTCAGATGGTACTGTAAAGAATGCAAGGAGATTGTCTACGAGGAATCATTCCACTGCGTGGATCTCGGAAAGCAGCTTGCGCCTGTCATCAAGCGATTTGCTGCGGATGAATCTCTCCGAAAGTGCAAGTCTTGCGGTCATGTCAATATCGCCAAGTAAAAAAAAAAAAAAAAAAAAAAAAAAAAAAAAAAGACGAGCTGGGAGTCAAAGACAGAGACAGGAGCAGAGATAGAGACAGAAGGAGAGAAGCAGGAGGAGGAAAGGAACAAAGACAGGATATGAAATATCATTTACGATTGCTTGTTCAGCATTCGACTAGAGCAGACTTTACGAAATGCGAAATAAATAAAAAAAATGCACTCTTGAATGTTCTGTCAGCGTGGGAAACGAAAGACGAAAATAGAAAGAAAAAAAAACTAGGGCTTGCTTTTTACTGCCTAGTGGTTGATTCAACACCGCGATCTGATTCAACGCAACCCCCCACTCAGGCGCGCTCTCTCGCATCTCGCGTTGTTCTGTGTCTCATCAAAGAAATGGAGGATGAAAAAAAAAATGCCCTCAAAGCTGGGACAAACCTCACTACGGGATCAAGCACGCAGGATATCTTGGCGGGTATATCTGGGGCCAACTTTGAACGCATTTTCTGTGTTCCATACCCATATCGATCCCTTTCCCGCGCATATTTTCCGACATCCAATTCGTTGATCGAGCTGTAGAGGTATCAGCTTGGCCATCTGGGAAGGAGAACGTTGTTTTCCTAAGATGACGAGAGCCATGGAAGGCGATTGCATTTTTCTTTTATGACGGGACGAGGGGGGTGGGGACAAGTAAGTACATACAGCAGGTGGGTGAGTAGAACAGTAAGTAGTAGGTAAGCTGGAAAGTGCTGGAGGGAAAAAAATCCAGACACGGAAATTGAACTGAGACACGCTGAAAAAAAAAAAAAAAAAAAAAAAAGACATAGAACATAGAACACAGGAAAAAGAAAAGGCAAGGAAGGCGCGTTTCCTAGAACTACTACGACGCACACACATCTGGACGAGGAAAAAGATCGCAGTCGGCAGTTGGTGTCCACTTGTGGGGTTAGGCGTCCGAAGGAAAGCGCCCGTTAAAACCTCCATGCCACGCGACAACAAGCATGCAAGTATGCATCGTTCTAGCCATGCGACAACAGCAAGATCATTGTTTTCTGTTCAACCTCCGCATCCATCTCAAAGTCTTCTCATCGTACTTGGAGAAGTACTTTGAGTTAGTTGTGAGGTGGGGATATCAAAGTGGTGGTCCAGGACGATATGACTCAAAAGAAGGATAAAGGCGCAGATGTCATTGTGCAGAAAATACCACATTGGAAAACTTTCATTCTGTTATTTTTCGTTCGATGGCTGACAAGGCATACATGTCTGCATTGCGTTATGTAAGGGGTTTGCATGGACTTGATGCAAGTCCTTGGCCAAGTGGTTAGAAAAACTAGACAGAAGAAAAAAATGGGGGCGTTTGTTGTCCATTTTTTTCAAAGCCCGTCTTTTTTTTCTTACTCGGATCTGAGGTCCTCCACATGGTGCATGGTACTGCATGCAGGAGCTTTTTGGGGCGCCTATACCCAGACAGGCACACACTTTTTCTTTTTTTTTTTTTTGAACTTCTTTTCCTTCGGAAAAATTGTCCATGAGCAATTGCGGGGCTTTAAAAACAAAAGAGGAACTGGCTGCAAAGCCAGAGCCGCGACAGAGTGACAGATTCTTGAGAGGAATGAGGAAAGAGGGTCAGCTTTTTTTTTTTTTTCCAAGAGAACGGGTGCCCCTGCACCATGACATGAACCTTTGCTTGCATGTGGAAAATTGACCTCCTTTCCCTAGACTATACATATATATATTTTTACAGTTTGAACAAATAAGAGGAAACAGCGGACGAGAGTTCTCACATAGTCTATGGTTTCTACGTACAATTCTTGCGGACGAAATAAAAAAAGAAAAAGAACATCGCAAAGGTGGAATGGTAGCTATGGATCTTGACTGGACGTTATTTTTTTTTTTTCTCTCGCTATTCAGGGCCCAAGTCTGGGTCTAGTCTAGCCCAAAATAACAATTCCGAGACCATCCCAACTACAACGAAGCAGCAGCCATTGGACACGACAGAAAAAATATATATATTCTTTTATTACACGGTAGATTTACAAGATAAAGAAAAAGACAAGACGGGGTCGCTATATACAAAAAATAAAGGAAAACTGGTAACGAACAGCTATGCTAAATTGACTGTGCAAAAGAGAGAAAGGGGGGGGGTTTGGGGCAGAGGATCAAACTTACGAAATGAAACGCTTTCGCTTCGAAGTTTGGCATAGAAATACAAGATAGGAACGTAATAGTACAGTGTCAAAGAAACCAATAGGAAAAGAAGGAACAGGCGTGTGAGAAAGAGTCCTGAGTTCGCGGCATAGGAGGAAGTGGCAAAGTCCACTGAGTGAGGGAGGGAGATATCGGTTTTCCTTCCTTGACACATGACCCGACTGGGAAAGAAAGAAGATAAAAAAAAAGTGCATAAGCGCCCAGGCTGCACGCGTGCGCATGGGCTTGAAGTTGCCCTCAATTGGGATCTTGAGGCTGATATCACTATTTTTTTTTTTTTTCACAGAGATCTTGGGGCTAAGCGGAGGAAACGGGAAATGGGAGCACAAGAACTCCCTAAATCTCGCACAGTTCACAGGCGTCGGGCACGTCGGCCATCGGCAACGATGCCAGAGGAACGCGTCTCGGCATAGTGGCGGGTCCATTGGCCAGACTGGGAGGAACACCAATTGTCCTGACGAGGGTCACAGCGCGCGATGCGCATCAGAGACTGCTTGGCTGTCATCGATGCGGATGTGGTCGAGGGCATAGGTGAGGACTCGAGGGCTGCATCGACTGCATCGTCGGCGTCATCCTCAATCATATGCAAGGATGCCGTAGTTTCGGAGATACTTGGTAGGATATGTTGACCGTTGTGGATGTGGTTACTGCTCTTTAACGAAAATGCAGCTGCAGCTGCATCTGCAGGTAAAGAAGGAGATCCCCTTTTGGTCTCCGACGCTCGGAAAGTGGATGAGATGTGACTTTGCGGGCGCTGCTGTTGCGGCTCGGATTGGTGGCGATCAAACGACGAACTGAAGGGGGAGTACGAGGGCGAGCCATTGGGATGGACGCGGCTCATCGACGCAGACGCGCCAGATCCGTAATAGACTTGCTGGTTATCGTAGCCGATCAAAAGATCGTCATCCATGCAATCGAGATGTTGCTGCTGGTTGGCATAATGCTGCTGGCACTGTCGCCGGGTCTGCTGGCGACTGTAGCTGAAGCTGCGGTGATGGCGTTGCCGCTGCTTCTGCTGCTGCTGCAATTGCTGTTGCTGGAAGCATTGCCGTGCAGACCTTGGATGGGTATATTGATAATATGCCTTCTGTCCCGCTGCAGACATTGAGTGGGAAGCGGAAGAGGCCGTGGATGATGGAGACGAATTTGTGGGTGAGGATGAGAGCGAGGGTGGAGTGGAGTAGGAGGGGAAGGTAGAGTGGAGATTGTGCTGGTAGTGGGGGTTGAACGAGTGTCGTTCCTCGCAAGGGAACATCCGCTGGATCGCCTCCTTTGGCGAGTATGTCGAGGTGGACTCGCTGTAGCTGCGACGGTGCAGCCTGTTGCGGTTGTAGTCGGTATTGGTGGGGTGGTAGCTCTCCTTGCTGCAGTCGCTGTCGTCGCTGTTGGTCCGGAGGAGGACACGATTGCTGATGAATGCGTACAGGTTGTTGAAGCTGCCCATGGTGAGTGTATCGGTGTTCTGCAACGCGCGATGCTTCGGTGACAGGGAGGAGGGTTGAGGAGTGGAGAGGTGTGTGGAAGATGCGCGGGTGTGGTGTGAAAGAGGGAGTAGCGATTGTCGATTGCTGGCTGAGTAAGGAGAGAGAGGGGAGAGGGGAGAGAGAGGGGGGAGAGGAGAGAGGGCAGTAGCTGCAGTAAAGAAGCAAAGCGAGGACAAAGACGATGAAGAAGAAGTGAGAAAGAGGAAAGAAAAGGTGGTAGAAAAGAGACAGAAGAGACACAAGAAAAAAAAAAAAGGGCCATTGGATTCAGAAAGAATACGACTGAATTGAATCGAATCGGATTAGGGTTTTCTACTATGTGCCATTCAATGGCCTTATTCAGTCCTATTCATATAGAGATAAAGAAGAAAATATTTTTCAATTGGTCTGTCTGTTGTTCTATAGTCTGCCCATCCTCGTAAGACATTCCCGCTCTCGATGTGTGGCCTACTACAGGCCCACCCAAACCACCAAAACGGCACTCGTCTTTTGCCTGTACTCCACCCTTGTATAGACATACCTACCACCTGCCCCCACGCTAGGCCTGAGGCCATTTTGTCACCTAGTCCAGTCGCGTACACCACCACCACCTCTCATTGCCGTTCCTACTCTCGCTGTTGCTGCCGTTGCTTGCTGTTACGGCTTTGGCCAATGCATGTTACTAGGCAGATGACTTAACATTTCGCCCTGGCAGTTGCTGCTCGGACCGTTAGAAACCTGACGACGACGCCACCCTGACCAATTATGCCTTCTTTGCTGCTCTTAGGTTGCCGATGCTTCCTCCCATTCATTTCTCGTTTTTCTGTTTCTCCTTGCCTGTTCTAAACAGACAAGCGATAGGGGGGTCGGGTCCAGAGAGATGAACTGGCCAACTTCTTTAGCTCTCTTGGTCTTGCTTAATGTGTACGCAATGGCCCCTGTTTCTCTTTCTTCATCTGTTTACTCAATGGGTCTGGTCTGGCGAAGTCAAGCAGTTACCTTCGACTGCAAGGTCAGATCGAGCACCATTGCGCCCTTGACAACAGGACGCCGTACATCTGTGTATGAGGTGCCCGATCCAGGAGAAAGACTATGAGCCGGTCCATGCGGGGGTAGCAGGATCCTATCTCGAGAACACGAAAAAAGAATGGTGCCCTGGACAAAATTATATCGCGAGTTCTCGCGATCCGCCCGCCGAGGACAGGAAGGAAGAGCATCGAATGGGGCAACTACGGATCCACTCTCAGGCTAATGATTATGGCCATCCGTCGTCATAGATGAATGGATGCGTTATCCTATCCTTATCCCTCCCTGACTGCACTTGCTGCTCACATAAATTCTCTGTCCAAAGATAATAAAGTGGTCCACGAGACGATACGCATAACAAACAAACCCGTCAGATTTATTTTCTTCTTTTCCGGCTCCATCCCGATGCGGCATAGGATTGGCCGCCCGTTGCTGCTCTGGATTGATGTCGTTTGATGCTGACAGGCTGAGAGTAACAGAGAGTACCAAAGAGATGCCGTTTCCGTAGCCAATATGGAGAGCACATGCTTTTAGGCCATGCTTTCTTTTGGTCACCCATCTCGTGAGATATTGTGGCCGATCCATATTTACGGAAAACCGTTTTGTCCTCGCAGCAACGTTCATTCTGTAGCGTGGAGGGAGAGAGAGAGATTTCGGGTGTTCAAGAGCTGCATGCATGCAATACTGAGCAGCCCAAGGAGATGGATGTGTTTGCATGCTTTTCTTTGCAGCAAGCACAATTACGACAAATATCATCCCATGAAATAAAAAAAACGTGCCAGACGAGCAGTGAGCCATGAAGCCCATCATCATCATCATCTGCTCAAACACTATCATTCTCTACACCTTCTCGATAGTTTGTATCTCTGTACATACATTACACACGACACATGCCTCGCATCCTATGAGTACAGTACATTTGCCGAAAATACAATTCCCTTGATCTGCTGGCAGTGGTAGTTCTCTCTCTTTTCCTGTAGACTTGTCACAAATTTCTATACGCGGCGCCTAGACTTGTAGGGATATCTGTCCCCTGACATATCGGCGAAGCGGAAATGGTGTATGGCCTCAGGTACACTGGCGATGCAAGGATAGATAATGGATCCATGGAACCAATCATCTTGCGCTCTTTACTCCCTTCCGGTTTCACTGGGCGATTATTTTTATCTAGGCTTTCAGGGACCACCAATCAGGGCCCAGTAGATTCTCTCACCCACATGATCTGCACCAGAGTCGGGGGGATCTTCCAAAATCAAAAACGCCGCTAGTCCAGGGGCCGGTCACCACTTGAAATCGCGAACGAGGAAAGAACTATCAGCTAGCATGATAGAGTTCACAATTGCAACGGCCCTTTTGTCAGCCATCCATCGAGGATCAATCAAAAATCGGAGAAGCAGGGACATGGTAAAATGGATAGAGTCAATTTCTAAGCCTATATAATCATACCGCTCCAAGACCAATGGTGGCCGCCGCTGCCCTGCGAACGGTCATCATTTGACCCCCAATAAACGGTTTCATGCACAAGATGCATTGATTGCTTATTTCAGCCAACAATCGACCACTCGACCCATTGTCTTATTCTATTTCTCACGTGTGGCCTACTTCCTTTCTCCGGGATAAGTACAGCACAAAGAAATAGACGACCATGGTCGTGTACGTGAGATATCTATGTATTCAATGCGTGATAACGGGTCAAATGTCTGGCCGTGTTCATTCTACTGGCCTAGACGATACTGGGACCAGACGGTACACCTTCAGCCCTCATCTGAAGAATGGGGACAGGTCTCCTAGGATGAAAATAGAATCGTCGGTCAAAATGAAGCACCGGAAATAATACCTTATGGGCCCCGTGCTGTCCATGGTGATCAAGGTCATGTGGACAACAGTCTCAAGTTTTCCCTGCCATTCTAAAGTGACCAGGCAGTACTGCTGTTACTACCAGCCGCTGATCACATGTGGTGTGTAATTGAGCAGCTCTCTTTCCAGCTGCCAGAGTGGCAGAAACATCATCTTCGCCATCTCATGCATTCTGAGGCTCAGAGCAGGAAACAATTGCTGAAAGATCACTTTCAGGACGCGATGCGCTTATTTTACCGCCTCCTATTTATTTATTTTGCAGGATTTTGCAGGACGAAAGAAACTAGCCTTCAGTAGCCAGTGGAGAGGTGTTTGATCCTTATCTCTTCCTCTCTCTCATCAAATGGGTCCATCGCCCCTTGTGGCACAAACACAAACACAAGTTTGTATAGAAGCCGTTTTCTATCTCTCTAGCGATGTTGTTATGCTCATGTGCCCATACCGTAGCAAAAAAAAGATATGCTCTGTCCTAGCTAGACCACACCCATATGTTTGTTCCGAGATGCTACGGCAGGACGTGGCTGGTCCTCCCTTCCCTATGCGGTGCATACTTAAGCACAAAGGCACACACGCGACCTTGGTGATCCATGTGTTTGCAATAGTAAGAGCTTCCTCGCTCGGGTTTTTCTGCCGAGGATCTCTATCTCCAATTTCCTTATCTCTTTTTTTTCCCTACTCTCCCACCTCCACTCTTTCTCTTTCCTTTCTCATCACTTCTCTTACCCATTCCATCCTCAACTGTAGCGCGTTATCGTTCAAGTCCTCCTCCTAGTCCCGTTATCTCGTAGTTTCTCACATAGCAAACACACGGTTCTTATCTTCTAGACAATTGCCGAAACCATAGCGCATTGCGAACATGTCATCGATCCTCAACGTTCTCCGCTCGGCCCCTACTCCCACCCGTCACTTCACGTCCCTGCAGATTGCCTCTACGGTCAAGTCCCAAACCACAGCCTTCAACCCGGAGCATCACCCGATTGTGCTGCAGCAATTGGTCGAGTCTCTCTCTCCAAGCTCGTTCGTCTCTACCGAGGCCACGTCTGCAGCTACCGCTACTACGGTCAAGAACTCGCTCTCGGGCACCAGTCTGGGATCCCAAGGCCGACTTGCTAGCCAAGTTGGACACTGAAGTGCGTAATCACATTTGAGATTATACTTGAGATCTGTCAAGTAGTATGAATGGCACAGTCCTGCTTTCTGTCTCTTCGAACACCCTCTTCATGTTCTCCGGGGTCAGTCCGTGACCGCGTCGAATATTGTAACATAGCCTGCTCCCATGCCAATCTGTATTGTATAAAACTCCAAAAAAAACACCCCTTCCCCTCCCCCCCCTTCCTCACACATTGCCTATGTAGTATTATTTATAGTGCAAAAATAAAAAATACGACTTCAATTGACGCTAGTTACATGAAAGAGGAATAGATCCTCTAGAAAGGACCACTTCTGCCTGTAGTAGACAGCTTGCGAAAGTTTTTCAAGTTCGCGAAAGGGTTGCCCAAGTTCAGCACGTACACGGAAGTAAAAAAAAAAATACCTACACCAGGTGGAAAGCATGCCGCATGGTAGGGGCATCTCATTTTCCTATTTCGCCACTACTGTCGCCAACTCAACCGTTCCTTTCTCTTAAAAAAAAAACATGTCACTCCGTATACCCCGCAGCGACAACGACAGCGACGGCGACATCTCCAGCAACCACACTACTTAGCGACAGCGACGACGTTGACAGTGATGTCAGCTTGCCGAAGTGTAGGATATCTGCGTGGAGCTCATGGGTGAAGCATGGACGGGAGAGGCGGGTAAATGGTAGAGAGACGAAGAAAGCAAAAACGCAAATACCAGTTTACGAGTGCATTTTTTTTGACAGAAAGAGACAGAAACATGCTACGCTGGTCGTCGTTTGTTGCCACCAAAAAAAAAAAAAAGAGCTTTTATTTAGAAGTCCTCCTTTGTCTCCAACGTATTTCTGCACGTGGTGTTTTCTGCCGTGGCTGTTGCTGGATTGGATTTATTCTTTTTTGTGGATGCTGCTGCTGCTGATCCTGCTGGTCCTGTTGGTCCGGCTGCTGTACTTGCGACTGCAACTGTTGTCGCAGTGGTGGAGGTGATGGCGATGGCAGTGAAGGTGCTGGCAATGATGTTAATTGTTTTTGTTCTGTTACCCGTGCTGCAGCAAATGGTGGGGGCAAAGGCATTACACTGGTGAGGTTTAAGAGTGCCGGTATGTCCGAATATGCAGGCTGGAGAATATTGGCAATGTCCTTTAGATATCGTTCATGCAGAGGGAGCCACTGCACCAGTGGTCAGAATAGATTCGGGTGTTGTTATCTTCGCACTCTTATCGACAAGCTTGCCCATCATTCTATCCGTCATCACACACTCTTCAGTGAAAAGCTCATTGCGAGGTATATAGTCGCTCTTGAATGTCTCGGTCCTCCAAGCTGTTAAATCCTTTCTTACTCGCTCCTTCTCGATTGCCGTGCGTGGTCGCGTTATTCGCCTCATCTCTGTACCACAGTCCTCGTCCATTGCCATGAATGCTGATACATCATGTACTAGCTCGACGGGTAGAGCGAGATCGGGATGACAAATGTCGCAGCAGTCTGCTATATCTTGATGCACATTATCGAAATAAGTGTTGAGGAATCTGTGGCGGCATTCGGTGGTAGCAGCATAATCTTTGAGTTCCTGATCAACGTTCGAGCCCGGTTTTGGTGGAACGAGAAGAAGTCCGATTCCAGAAAGCTAAGGATTGTGTGCTGCCCAACCAAGTCGTTGAATTAGCGTCGAGATGTTGTTCGGATACCTATATTGAACTATGCGCACAACATCGCTTATCTCGCAGCCCATCCCCGCAGCTTCTGTTGACATTAGAATATGCTTCTCGTTACTCCTGAACTCGTCCATGCGTGCCATCTTGTACTGCTCCGACTTCATTGAATGGTAAGCGGCAACTTGGTCCGTGCCAACTAGTCCTCCCACATATTTCGGGCTGCCTCGACTTCCTTGCGGCTATCAAAATACACGATCGTCTTTACCATGTCCTGCAGGAAGGCGAGGTCATGAAACGAGCTTGCTGCCTCCTTCATCCGCACAACCTTGTACTTTATGTTGACCCTGTCGTTGCCAACATTAATTATTCTAGCGTCCCTGAAGTGCAGATGATGGATGACCTCCGTAAGAACTGGTCGGGGCAAGGTTGCAGAAAGGGCGACGAAGGAGGTTCTTGTGGATACTTTGACGCGGAGCTGTCCAATGCAACCGTAGGCTGTCCTGAATTTGTGGCCCCATGTGCTGATACAATGCGCTTCATCCACGACTATCGCGCGGAGTTGGTCTCTCCAGCGTATATCATCTCAGAGTTGGAGGTAGCGTTCGCTGTTGAAAATGATCTCGGGTGACATAAACACGGCACGGTACTGCGGTGTATGGGGTCTACTAACGGGTTCTGTAACTTCTACCATTAGTTCTATTTACAATAGGAGTCATCACGCGAATAGGACTTCGGCGAGGGTATGCTTCGGGCACTTATTGGTTCGTAGTGCAGGGTCCTCCTTTAGATCGGAATGTATGAACACAAAGGTAAATAGACTAGACGTAAATGGAAGGAAACAAATATGGGGATCTGTTTAGCTAAATGGTACGAGCTAGGATTATATTCCTTTGGGAATGACTGGGGTAGTTGCAAGGAGTTCGCGTATGTGATATCCGATGAGGCGAGGAGTCGTGACAATGAAGTCCACCCCTCTGGAGTCGTTGTATGCCGCTGATCAAGCCTCCGTTGTACCCTTATAATTGTAAACCGAATGCGCAGTCACGTGCAGCCATTATCGCGACAGTAGTCTACGCGCTGAGTACTTCGACGCGTCCTGACCGCGATGTACGTTTCCTGTACATTAGGTTTAGATCGGATGTGCTCCGCGTAATGTACTAAGTACCAGGCTGACCCTGTTACCGGGTACATTGCAATGAGGCATTTCCGATGCCTCTATATTTTATTACTTATTCTCTACGTAGCTTCTTCAGTATAAAACGGAGTGGTTCTTTATTCAATAAATCCACTCTTCCAAAAGCATATCTACTTCCACTTCAAAGCATCCACTCACCTCTCACGACCTGTAAGCCTAGTCAACTTACTCTTGATCTTGATTCGTGGCCATTTGACTTCCTGTTCTTTCTCCTGACACTCTTCCTCGCCCGACTTTGTTACAGGCATCGTCTATATGATTGCCCGTAGTCAACGCACTGTCGTGAAAAATAAAAAATGGATCTATCCCTCAGTTTTAACTGGTCAAGGCAAAGATGTAGTTCTGCAAATCACTATAGGCTTTACGCATCCTGACCGTGCAATCCTAGTCAATGGCACCTTCGTCAGTGCGCGCAGGTCTTTTTACCTATCCAGCGTGGACTAAACGCACCTTTGATTCAGAAATAAGGACTCGGCAAAAATTTGTTCGCCACACTGGCTTAACAATGCCATCCGCTATCAACATAGGTACAGTTCGCCGTTAACGACTATCTCCCTCTCATTAACTTTTGACTGCTCAGGAATGTAACATCATCAGGCGTGAAATTCTGGCAAAGATTTTTTTATATTTTTGTATAAACAATACCGAGTGTCAGGGAAACAGCTACGGTCCGATGTACCCTGGCGGTTCGAGCAATAAGAAAAAGAGAATAACGTGAATGAATGCATTGGATGCCTAGCAGGCAGACTCGTAAAGAGGATGCCATTCAGTCAATGGAGAAATTGACAGGCCTACTCCTTCATCTTCCATCCTGCATCCCTCACTCTCCCTCCTTCTTGCTATTTAGTGCCAGCACTTCAACTGATGCTTGGACTCGGGGGCGTCCCTGCAAAGAGCCGTGAAGGTATAGTAGACCACCGGGTAATCGAGTCCACACGAGCCGCCGTCCCAGTTACCGCCGGCCTTGGAGGACGAGCAGAAGTCTTGGGTCAACTGCGCATTGTCGCAAATGCACCACTGAGGGAGTACAAGAGCTTTGGCTTGGTTTTCGTGGGAGCTCATAGTGACGAGGAGGGTGGCCGTGGCGAGGGCGAGGAAGTGGGTGATCTTGAAGGTCATCTTTTTCGGTGGAGTTGTCTATGTGAACATGATGAAAAGAATAAAAGTTAGGTGAAGGCTAACATAGACGTGATCGCGTAGATGCTTGTATGGAGGCGTTGGGAAAGAGGATAGTAAATGAGTTACTTTGCTGGATATACCTTGAGTTGGTTGGGTTAATTTGGTCTTGTTGGCGTTGAAGATGATGAGAGAAAAAAACGAGTGAGCATACACCCTTTTATACTTCTGACAGAACTAGACTTGAGCATACTAAAAACGCACGAAGCTCTTTGAAGCATACGTTCTTTCGACTTCGTGACGGCTTCATCAACGCCACTCCTCTCTCCCTGTCGATCTATGCCGCCGCTGCGTTTGGGCTGAGGTGGTTTTCATGTCCATACTCGGTCTGGTTACGCGCGACTACGAAGGAGGGCTTAGTGGCGCAAACTTGACAGAGGGAACAGTCTGTGACGAGATCTTGGGCACGCTCAGCCCTGCCAAGGGTAAATCAAATTTTTGGACTGACTAAAAAGGTAAATTTTTATCCGCTTTTGCAGAAATTGTACATTACCACACTGGATGCATTTTGCCCATTGGGATAAACGGCATCGTTTTACCTAAGAGGAGGAGGCACAACGGTTAGTGTTCTTGCCATGTACTGCCTTGCTTTGTAGCTGTGTAGTTGGTGAGAGAGGAGGCTGGCAAGAGAGACGCGGGGCGTAATTCTTACCCTGGTGATAAGATGGGCTCAATTAAGCTCGATCAGATCTAGCTATTTCCAAGAGAACTACCTCTCATTCTCTGCCGTCGTTGCTCTACTGGGCTGGGGCAATTTTCGTGTCCACAATCGATCTGATTGCCGAAAGCAGGCTCAGCCCCTCCACTCTTCAGGTGTCGAATGCTAGTCAACAAGGAATATTTTTTTGTTCGCTCTTTCTTACCCAATCATCTGGCCTTGGCGCATTGCTTCTCAAGGGATGATGAAGCATAACATTACAGTTGAACCTCTATAAGCTGATACAGCTGGGACCGAGGGTGTTGCATCGAGTTAGAGAGTGGTATTGACTTGTACATTCGAACCTTAATAGCAGTACATATACGTATGTGTACGTGTAGCCGGAGTAAGTGTGAACTTGGATGGGCATTGAACGAACGGTCTAATAAATGCGCGGTTCAGGTTGAAATGAACCTACAGTACTCCGGTCGCACACCAATTCGGACCATGCTTAAATACTATATACCGGTGTCGAATAGATAGGCATCTCACCTCATTATCACCTACTAGACCTCCTCCACAACCTCGCACTTGCCTCAGATGTCACCGCGTCAATCCAGCTCGCGCAAACAAAGTGCTGACAGCTCAAGCACTGGTCGTCCCAGAAAACTTGTAACACTTACGAACTCTCAACGTACGATTCTGTACGAGCATTCTGATCGGAACCCATTTCTCACGCACGAGGACCTGGCCAAAGTTCGACAATTGAAGGACACCGTTCATGCGCTTCGCTCTCGATCATTGAAGCAGAAGCCAATTGCCTCGTTCTTTACTCGCACCAGTTCCTCCTCTAAATCAACCACCTATTCATCACGCGGTTCTTCCTCCACTTCGTCCTCCTCGCGCAGCTCAACTGCAAGCACTTCTTATTCACCTGGTCCACTGCAACAGGTACAACTGTTTATTCGAGAATGATGTCATGGTCATAACCATGCTGCGCCTAGTTTCTAGAGCATTCCAACACAACTGTGTCTAGTATATAAGAGCCCTTCAAACGTAGGATTAGACAGCAATGAATCATCGAATAAACCTCTGATTCCACCCTGGAACCCCTCCGACTCCTGACTATTTGCATCCACCCACTCCTGTTACTTCTTCTGCTTCCACTTCTCGCGGCAGATGTACATCGACTGCAGGGCTTTACGCCCGTAAAAGAAGACTAATAGTTTCTGAGGATGAGGATGAGTTAGATTAAGCGGATAGTATTGTTACTCAATAAACGATTGAATTGAACTTTAAGTCGGGACCGGGGGTTTGTATCAAGTTACGACTTAGAGGAGTTTTATCAAGTTATCATAGGTCCCAACGTTGGGGCCGGCCGCCATTATCAGCTTGGAGAGGTTATTGACTAAAAAAGGATCGATTAATAGAGGTCCGACTGTAGTTATGGTGACTGATCACCGAAGTTCTAGTGCCGATTTCGCCTGCTTGACCTCCGCCTGTATTTTGTCCGCCTACTGCCCCGCCATTGCCGCCTGCATGCTTGGGGGGGAATCTGGATCATAAAAAAGAATTTTTCCCCCTGATTTCTAGTTTATCGAGATTAGTATCAGGAGCTCAGCTAAGACATTAGGATACATATGTAGAGTCGTAAACTCCCATCAGATTACTGCCTCCTCGGCTCCTGCGCCCCGGATAATATCTGCTTCCTTGGACACCATCATCTAAGTCTGACGTGTACATGTACTGCGCGAAGTAAAACGTCGGGTATGTGCATGAAATCTCATACATACTCAGCTTCATATTAATGCACCTTTTTTTATCTCAGCTCAAAGTTCAATTAGCCTGCGTCCAAACCAACTGTTCGATTTAGAGAAATGATTAGTTCCCTTTTGGGGAGAAGTTCGACCTACCTATTTGTAAAACGAAAACCTTCCTGTCAAGGCAAACGCACAACGCACACTTTCCATGTAAGGCAAAAAAGGCAAAACGAACCGCACGCGTTCAAACCTGAAAACGAACAGTTCGTTTCGACCGTGCAGAATCTTCATGGGCTAATTGCTTGGCTTACAGACTTGCGAGAGCGATGAGAGTGGTAGCGTTAGATAGAGCTTGGTCAAGGCTTTCCTTCTGTAGGATCAGATGGCGCCAGACCAATGTAGTACATTCGAGCAGAGAAGAGTACCCTTCACATGGCGCGGACGGGAACCGCTTTATAAGGCATTGTCTGCTCTGAAAATAAAGATCCCTCTCTTGCCTTGTTGACTTCCTTGTCTGTAAGTGAAAACAAGGGTCAAATATTGCACTGCGTCCGGTGATACGGCTGTTCGTTTTTTTATTCCTTACGACTGGGCAGCCAACATCCAACTTGGCGCCATCTGATCCTACAGAAGGAAAGCCTTGACCAAGCTCTATCTAACGCTACCACTCTCATCGCTCTCGCAAGTCTGTAAGCCAAGCAATTAGCCCATGAAGATTCTGCACGGTCGAAACGAACTGTTCGTTTTCAGGTTTGAACGCGTGCGGTTCGTTTTGCCTTTTTTGCCTTACATGGAAAGTGTGCGTTGTGCGTTTGCCTTGACAGGAAGGTTTTCGTTTTACAAATAGGTAGGTCGAACTTCTCCCCAAAAGGGAACTAATCATTTCTCTAAATCGAAAGTCTGGTCGGACGCAGGTTAATGCTCAGTGGAGTCTCTCTGTTTACTGCATATTTCCGCCGTCTTCTCTTGATCTACCATGGACTCCATCAGTTTGCATCGCTCATTCATCATCTCCCATAGTATCTTCGTTATTTAGCAGGAGTGCGCCAGACACTGGAGGCGCACAATATTCACTTCTATATCGGTTACCATGGACAATAATAGCCTCGCCATCCGCAATATACCCGCCTATGGACCCCGGACTTGTCGCAGGGAAGAGTCCGTTCAAGGTCATGAGCTCGAAGCTAGTGAACCCTTCAATTGGTTAGTCTCGCAATCTCCCTCAGACATCGCCTACCCACAAGATAGCGTCCACAATGTCGACAAGAAGAGAACAGCAGCATCGTACAAGGACATATTGAATAATGTTCTAAACCCTTTGAGGTAGAGATGTGCTGCTCTCATCAATTATGTAGCAATTATCTCCTCGTTTTTTTTCTTTTCTTCATTCTTGCCTCCTAATTCTTGACTGACACCTGCCCCCTTTTCAAACTAGTCCTCCAAGCAGTTCAGACATGGTAGAGCACATCGAATTAGAGCATTTGCAGGAAGGTCGTCAATCTGACCAGAAGTACCAGCAACAAGGCTTTAGCCATGGTCATCACTCAGACAGTGTAGGAAGCACATATTCCTCTGAGAAGGCTGTGGAGGACCTTTCTCTTTCCAGGTGGACTACGACACAAAGTCCGGCAACCCATTCAGGAGCATCCTCGACAGACAAACGAACATTGCACACCGCACAGGAAATGATACGACTTGAGCGGATACGGGCGTCAGTACATGCCTTTTTGAACCAACGATTCTCAGTGCACGAATACACTGTTCCTCGACTCTTTATTGTCTTGCCTGACGACGAGATTGATGTCGACACCTCAGGCGAGTATGCGGAAACAGCACCGACGGCGGTAACAGCAGATGGGACAACGGCTGATGCAGATGGAACAGCAGCAGGAGCCAGCAGTTTCCCTACATCTTCTCGACATCGACTTTACTTTTTGTGCGAGTGCAGCCCCAGTTTCACATTACCCCTTGGCAGCGGATTAAACCATCTGCATATTGCCAAGCATGCGGGATACCCAATCGACCCGGCGCGGCAGGATGAGTTCTTTCAGTGGTACGGCGACATGATTCTTACACTGCTCTACTTTCTCAAGTATGGCGATGATCTCACTGAAAATCCCTCTGCCGCCTCTCCACCAGTATCTACACAGAACCGGCGACAACAACCAGGACAGGTACAACAACAACCGAACACATTGTACTCAAAGGATGCAGGCTTAAGGAGTGTGACACGGATATCGAATCTGCGAAGGTCCGACTTGCCAGACTCGATCGCTCAAGGGATCGAGAATAAATTCGATAGGATGATTGAGTATCTTGAGCGACTGCGGACAGCTTCTACAGAAACAATCGACAGGGCTGAAGAGGCTGATGATGGGCGTGGCTCCGCAGAAGAAGAGAAGGCATTCCAGGGACTCGTCAGCCTGTCTGATTTGCACCGACTCTATTCTTTTCTGGGGATTGCGGACATTCACAAGCGGGCACAATCTGGACAGCTGGGGAACTTGTACCGAATCAGCAACGTGGAGAGCCAGGTCAGTTGGGTGTGTGTGTATCATTACCGGTGGACATTTCTCGAGAAGAACATCGACGAGTTTGAACGCTGGGTCGTCACCCGCCGAGGCCTCTTCGACAAGCAGTCTGGATCTGTCTCCATTACACTCTTCTCTGGAGCGCACATGCGGACCTTCTGCTCCTGGATTACCAACAAAGTTGCACCGTCACTTGTGGAGGCCCATATCAAACTGGGCTGGCATTTCGGCAAGAAGGATCTCTGGAAACTTGCCAAGACTCTAGCCAGTTCAACAGTAACGGTGCTTTCGTTGGATGGGGGCTTGTACGCCGAACACTCAAAGTACAGGGTCTTGCACAAGAAGTACGATCCGATCCTGCATCTGCTCACCTATGGACAGCTGCATTCGCTGGAAATTTCACGCTTCCCATCATTGTTTTCAAGGCTATCAGCAAGGACTACTAAGGCGCTGTCGATTAGGCGACTGGAGTTTGGACCCGGAATGGAAGTGAACCCGAAGGATCGCAGGGTGTTCAGTAATTTCATCGCCTCGTGCACGTCGTTACAGGAGCTGATTCTGCCAGAACTAAATATTTCGGACCCACAGATGCAAGCAATCGTGAGCGGTATCCGAACAGTCACCTCGCTGTCGATGCTGGATCTGTCGAAGAGCCGTCTCAATGACGGTGCAGCCATTATTCTCGCTCAAGGATTATTCAAGACCAACATCTGTAACCTGGATCTCTCGGGGAACGAGCGCTTGACGGATGCGGGTGTCGCTAGGGTCATTCGAGCCATTGGGCCGCGATTGACAAGTCTGAAGATGGCGCAGACGGGCTTTGGAGACGTGGCAGCAGCAGCCTTGGCAAAAAGTATGGATGGTATTTCAATCACCAGCACATTGCAGGACCAGTTGAATCTTCAGCAACGGCTTGATATCGCAGCCATATCTGCTGGACACCGACCAGGGCTCCGTCTAGCGGTCGACAACCCGCTTTTCGCTATGACTCCCAGACCGCGGCCGGAGGTGCGTGAGAAGACGCATTCGAAGGGACACCTAGTCTATTTGGACATCGAGGACAATCAATGCACAGTGCAGGGATTCAGGTCGTTGGCGAGTATTAAGTCGAGACTTTATTTCGTATATCTGAATCTCTCTGGTAGCAAGGAGCTGCAGGATATGGAGTGTGCACAGATTCTGGAAAGGGTCGCAAGTTCCGCAATGGTCACCTTGCGACTTGCGGGCACAGGATTCAGCGACCAATCGGCAGAGGCCCTTTCGAAGGCACTTCTTTCACGCTTTCCGAACAATCATGAGGGGCATTCGCGGATACCAGTATCATGTCAACTTGAGGAGATAGATTTGCGGGCTTGTCCGATCAGCTCAGAGGGACTCTTGGCGTTGTGTAGGGCGCTCGCTCAGACACGGACGTCCTCGTGCTTGAGGACCATGGACATTGGGCATTGCAGGCAGGTACACGACCATGCCATGCAGCAACTCCTCAGGGCTCTCGTTATACCAAACGGGTCGACTTGGGCTCCTACGATACCAGGAAGAAGGAGACCCAGTCGAGTGGACTTGGGATCACAATCTTTGACAGCAATAGGATCCGCTAGGGGGAACATGAACTCGTCTTGGGGACCACAGGATTTTCAGGATGATCGGGGCGATAGTGGGGGCCGAGATGGAAGCAGGGCAGGGATATTTGGAAGACAAGGATCTAGATGCCAACTAGTTCGATCGGACTCTGACCCAACGCCGCACTCTACTATATTTACTGGCGGTGACACTACAGTCTATATCGATTCTGCAGGTCAATTCAGCTTAATGCCTCCTAGGATGCCCTTGCAGCCGCCGATGGGGTTCTTTACGAATCTGCGACAGCTGGATCTCAACAGTACTCGAGTTGGAGACGGCACCGCCTGGCTCTTGGCCCAGGCGCTCCTGCAGTCATGGACCATGATCAGATCACTCACAATCTTGGATGCGGCGGATATGACTGTTCAGGGGATGTGTTTGATCATCGACGCACTCTGCGGGAACTCCACTGTGCATGATTTTGGCATCGGCAAGAGTGGTGCGATCCTGCAGTCGGATTTGGACCTCTTTGGAGCCGGACTCGTCAACCTAATGGAGATGAACAAGCGGATCCGGTCACTGACTACGCTCGGTGCTCCTCTGGGCTCGCTTGCCAAGGGGTTGTTGCTGAATCAGTCCCTCCATTCCGTCTATCTTATCCGGTCCAGGGGTCAGTTTGAGGATCTGCAGCTGATGGGCCAGGCGTTGTCGCTCACGCGATCGTTGTTGGTCTTCTGGATGGGAGGATCGGACGAGTCGCTTCTGGGTCCTCTCAATCAAGGATCTGACGAGCAGCAGCAGCCGATACAGGGCATTAGTGACTCACCTTCGACTTCGGCTCCTTCATCACAGCGGGCACAGTTTCAGCAACACCAGCAGCAACAGGAGGAGCAACAGCATGAGAACATGTACAGGAACTTTCATCTGTTGCACAACCAAAATGACGATCAACAACACCATCCGGAGCGTTATCACCACCACCTACATGGAGCCCAGCATTCTCAATCTTTGTCCAAGAGTATCGAGTCCGTGCTGAAGAAGACGTTTGGGTTCCAGCCAAAGCAGAGCAAAGGGAAGCAGCAGGCATCCGCAGAGGGAGACCATACAGCAGAATCCTCTACGCCTCTTTCCCCTCCTCCTCATAATCTGCGTCCCCTGCCAAACGCTAACCCAACATCCGGGGCCAACATCGCCAGCACAGGAAGAGCGGCTATCACTGGAGGCAATGCAGCGACAGCCTCAGGTCCATGGACGCGGCATCCGATTATCGAGGGCATTCGTCGGAACTACAGCTTGATCAAGGTTGTTCTCGACACCTCGACCCTATCTCCTGCAGCAGCAGCAGCAGCGGCAGCGGCCGCCACCGGGGCGAATCCCACATGGCACAATTCGCAGGCTGGCAACGCACAGGGGGTCACTCAGCAGCAGGAGCTGGTGCAACAATATCAGTTGCAGCAGCAACAACAGCTTCAGAAGAAGATCATGGTGAATCGGAAACTTCTGAGGGAGCGTGGGCGAGTTGGATGGGAGGAACTGAAGCTTTTAGGGGTCGATGACGATGTCATACGCGAAGTCTGCCAAGATACCCGGCAGCTATAGTCATCTAAACTACTTTCATAATATCAATTCTTTCAATGCGTGCAGAGAGATATGCATGTAACCTGGCCATCGCTGATAGAGAATTGATTGAAAGAAACTGCGACGAATGGCAACTTTGGAGAATGAACCGTACCATGACAAGCAGACTGTGTGCATTCTTCCATTCCGGTTACTCTGTTGGCGTTCATCCTACCAATAAATGTGTTTTTTTCTTTGTGCAGGTCTGCTTCTATACCTGCTGAATCATTTTTGTTTATTTATTCATGAATGGATGATAGATAAAAAAATCCTCGCGAACGAAACGTCGGGGGAGAGGGGAGAGGGGAAATGTACATATATAAGAGAGATACACACAAGAATAAAAACACTCCTGTTCCTTTAGTGGTGGAAGAGACGGAGGGTGGTGTGGGCCAAGACCATGTTGTGCGAGTCCGCTGCAGCAATGACAAGGTCATCCTGAATAGATCCGTTGGGCGCAGCAATGTACTTGACACCGGATTGGTGGGCCCTCTGGATGTTGTCTGTGAAGGGGAAGAAGGCGTCGGACGAGACGACGACATCCGTCAACTCCTTCATGTGGGCCTCGCGCTCCTCAGCAGTCAAGGGCTGGGGCACAGTCTCGAACTGGGCCTCCCATGCGGCGCGCTCCTCGCCCTTGCCAATCTTGTCCAGGACATACAGATCAATGGCGTTCGACTTGTCGGCACGCTTGGTCTCCTTCTTGAAGCCAAAGTCAAGGATCTTAGGGTGGTGGCGCAACCACCAGTTATCGGCCTTGTCACCGGCAAGACGCGTGCAGTGGATACGAGACTGCTGGCCCGCACCGAGACCGACGACCATGCCGTTCTTGGCGTAGCAGACCGAGTTGGACTGGGTATACTTGAGAGCGATCGTAGCGACAATCAAATCGCGGATAGCACCCTCGGGCAACTAATTGTATGGACAGAAAATGAGGCTAGAGTGTGAGCAAAATGGATCGAGCATCCAAGGAAGATACGTCCTTGCATTCAAGGCAATCTGACAAATCCTCTTACGTCCTTGTTCTTGGTGACGAGGTTCTTGAAGAGGCTGGCGTCGATCTTGGCGTCGTTGCGCTTCTGCTGCAAGGTGAGGCCATAAACCTGGCGGGACTCGAGTTCCTGGGGCTCGTAGCTGGGGTCCATCTGGAGGACAGTGTACTTACCGCCCTTCTTCTTCTTCAAGAGCTCGAGGGCATCGTTATCGTAGGCAGGGGCAATGATACCATCCGAAACCTCACGCGAGATGATCTTGGCGGTGACCAAGTCGACGGTGCCGGAGATGGCGATCCAATCACCAAAGGAGCTCATACGGTCAGCACCACGGGCACGGGCATAAGCAGTGGCGACGGGGCTGAGGGGCAGCTTGAGGTCATCAACATGGTAGACCTTCTTTTCGACATCGGACAGAGGAACAGCGACAGCAGCGCCGGCGGGAGAGACGTGCTTAAAGGAAGCGGCGGCAGGGAGGCCGAGAGCCTGAGTGAGCTCCTTCACAAGGGGCCATGCGTTCAAGGCATCAAGCAAGTTGATATAGCCGGGAGATCCAGACAAGACTTTTGGGTTGGCGTCATATTTTGGTGGGAACAAGTAGGGAGGGCACGCCAGTTGGAGAGGCGCATGAAAAAGAGAAAACGAAAAATAGTCATCAGTGTTTTCGTCTTAAAAAGGAAAACAGCGGGGTAAAATCATAACAATGAAAGAGAGCATTTTTCAAAGCCCGTTCGCCCGTGTCTGGTCAACAAAATAGTACCTTTGATGGGGAGGTCGCCGTTCTTGATAAAGACCTGGGCAGGCTTCTGGTGGGGGTTGGCTCCGTAGCGGAGCGTGAGCTGCTGGGTACCGGCGGCATACTGCTGGCGCAAGTAGTTGGAAATAGCCTCGTCGTACTCGCTGGTCTGGTTGAATGCCTTGAGCGCGAGCTTCTGGCGGGTCTCGTCCGAGACCTTGTTGTGCTCCTTGAGCTGAGCAATGACGGTGGCGTAGTCCTTGGGGTCAGATAAGATGCTAACGCGAATGTGGTTCTTGGCAGCAGCACGGAGAAGAGTGACACCACCTAAAAACATCAATTGGAGTCAGTGGGTTAACAACAGCGCAAAGTCGATTTTTTTTTATGCAATTGCATGTTTAGATCAAGTGATAGCCTTACCAATGTCGATCTCCTCAACGGCCTCAGGGATGGTGACTCCCTCCTTGGCAACAGTCTCCTTGAAGGGGTACAGGTTGCAAGCAACAATGTCGACCTTCTCGATAGCCTGAGCAGCCAGATCAGCCTCGTCCGAGGGGATGTCGCGGGCCAGAATACCTCCGTGGACAGCAGGGTGGAGGGTCTTGACGCGACCGCCCAAGATTTCCGGAGCCTTGGTGATGGCAGAGACATCCCTACGTTGCCCCAACCAGATGCAGTAGATCCATTAGGGCACATACTGTGATCAATTGCTCCAGAGGAACACCGATTCTCTTTCCTCTGCATGTGCTGCTTCAAACAACGAGCCTTACTCGACGGGCAATCCAGCAGCGGCAATGGCCTTGGAGGTGCCGCCTGAAGCAAGAATGCGGATGTTCAAGGCGACGAGCTCCTTGGCAAAGTCGATGAGACCAGTCTTGTCATAGACGGAAAGGATAGCTGATATAGCCATCAGCGTCAACAAAAAAAAAAAAAAAAAAGCGGGCAACACGAGAAATAGTTAGGGATCGCTCAGGTTGATTCGATTGCATCTTGGTCTGCCTTGAGAAATAAACATGAACTGTCGCTTTGTCTTTACCGATCTTCTGGGTCATGGCGAAAGGTCTGCAGGCGTTGAATCGGCGAGGTGAGGGAGGTTCGAGTGAAGAGGAAGACGTCGAGAAAAACACAAACACATAACGAATAACGAACGCTTCCTCCCATCGTTCATCAGCAGTCACCAGGGACCTTATCACTCCTTCCCGCACCTCAATTGAAGGACTCTGGTTCTGACAATTGAGCCAAAGCTATACCCATTCGAGACCTGGTACCTTGCCTCTGATGATTCGCCCGAAAAATGCGGAGTAACCCCGCTGAACGGACACTCAATTATCGTTTAGCACTACTGGTCGTGCGGGGAACATCTGACGTAGGCTAGTGGTGCTAGTGAGTCATATAGTCTTCCTACGGGGCCACTTGGGACTCAAGGAGGATCACACGCGAAGCACCTTCGTAGGACCAAGTATACAAAGGAACCTCCGAGCATGGTTTGATACATAGCTGTGTACCAGGATAGAACTCTTGAAACGCTGTCGATACATCCGTCAGTTTATATTGCTTCAAATGCACGTGTACTATCGTCAATGCAGTCGTGCCAATGCCTTTTTGAATTTCTTTCTACTCTCTCATCCTCGAGCGAGCCGAATCAATGCCGCGTTTACGAAGAGAAAATAGATATGAAATAGATATGTTTTATTACTATTTCTTGGTATCATTGTACTGGACTTGATCGATAATGTTCCAATAGTTCTGCATGTAAAAGTCGTGTGTTGAAATGGTCATTTGGAACTCTGACTCGAGCGCTTTATCCTTGACATTTTTGAGCATATAGCGCTGTAAGTTCAAGAATAGGTGAGATAGATGAAAAGTTAGCGAGGGAACTATCATAATTCCATACATAGCATGTCAAAACAAAAGGCTATATCATGACTTACTAATGGATAAAATAAAACACCCACAAATGACATACAGCAAAAGATCTTAGTCCAACTGCTTCTCATAAAGTTGGCGATCGGTGAGGCGGAATGGACGACGACACGGTTGTTGGTGATGGGATACGAAATCTCGATCGTGTAGTGGTAACCAACAGACCTTATCGCGTGCGTAATACCTCTAGTCAGAACCTCATAGTCCCAAATGACTTTCTATTAATACCAATAGTAAAAGAAGAAAAAAAAACGCGTATGAATGAGTAGCATGACAGTGCGATATAGGTTGATTTAGTGCTATATCTTTACCTTGTTCATGAGCAATTCCTTGAACGGATTCTCATCCTCGACATGTCCCTCGATCACCTGGCGCAATGTTGGTTGGCTGCCAGTCTTGGGATCCGGTAAAGCTGTGATTGTGCCCGAGGAAGAGATATAAGGAGTGAGATCAAGGTCGATCTTGAAATCGTTCACCTTAGCCTTTTGCTTCACAGTCCTGCGTGTCCCGTCCGCATTTATTTCCTCCGAAGTTCGTTGTTCGACATGAGACCCTATTTTGGCACGCGAAGAAGCAGCAAGTTCAGTGTTCCGAAAAAAAAAAAAAAAAAAAAAAAAAAAAAAAAAAAAAAAGAGAAAAAGAAGGATAGTGTCGCACGCTTACCAGAGATCAAAACGTGCATCAAGGGCCGGTCATTGTGCGCAACAAAAAATCGGTACAGCTGGTATGGGCCATCCAGTAATGGATCTCGCGTCTCGACTCCGCGTTGAGATCTTTCGAAAGATGCCTTAGAAACATCTTGACTACTCAGGAGGTCCGGTGCGTTTGGAATGCCTACCGGAGGGGCACTGGGAGGCAGCGGTGCAAAAGCTAGGGGGTTCACATCTACTCCTGGCACTGCAGATGATGATGGTACCGCAGATGGTGAGGACAAATCGGTAGCCCTGGACGTTGATTCTGGTAAAGATGAAAATGGTTCTGGCGGAGCTGATGGCGGGGCAGAAGGATTAAATACTGGAGGGGGTGGAATAAATGGCTGTGCTCGACTCCTTCCCGACCCCGAGCTGAACTGCTTCTCGGATATAGAGAGGACTGAAGATTCAGGGGTATCTTCACTTGTAGTTCGTACGCCGGGTATGGGCGGTGGCGCTGGTACTGATGGCGCTGACGGTACTGTTGGAGAACGGGGTATCGGTGGCGGCGCCTGGAATGATAACGTCGGGCCTGGAGGTCGAAATGAATGTGGAAACCCAAGGAACCCTTGAAATCCTCCTAGGGGGCCGAACCCACCTGGAGGACCAAATCCAGCAGATGGACCGAATCCGCCTGGAGGGGGACCAAATCTGGCAGATGTACCGAACCCACCTGGAGGGGGACCAAATCCTCCAGGGCTACCGAACCCAACTGGAGGGGGACCAAATCCTCCAGGGCTACCGAACGTTGCAAATCCTCCTGGTACGCCCGGGGGCGGAAATGATGGAATCTGGCCATGTAAAGGTCCTAGAGGAAATGGGACTCCTGGTGGGAAAGGTGACGGACCTAATGGAGAGGTGCCCGAGCCCATTGATGACTGCGCCAAAGAAGGTGCCGAGGCTGTCGACGCAGCTGATCGTGCTGTTGCGGCAGAGGTCTCTCCTGCAGATCGATCGAACGACGCCTGCGCATGGCCGTGCCGATGTGGGTGTGCATTGTGGGAATGGTGGTGTCGATGATGTCTGTGCCCGTGAAACGAATCGTGATGTTGGCCTACAAAATGACTGCGATGGCTGCTGGAGCTGCTGCTGTCGCCTACAACACTAGCGACTGCGTGGACTCTTGGCACTCGAACAGGTCTGAGGGGTGAAGACTCGTCGTGTCCGTTAGCGTTGTCCTCATCGCTGTCGCTGTCGCTGTCGCTGTCGCTGTCGCTATCGCTGTTCTGGATCGCATCATTGAAGTTGAAACGACGGTCTGCTGCAGTGTTGCCGGACTGACTGTACTGCAGTTGTTGGTGCTGCTGACTGGCAGTCGCTGCAATTGAGTCGTCTTCGATATGAGCGATGGCTTCCTCGTACGACGGTGGTAGCGAATCCTCGAGGTCGTGGTTGTCTGGCTGCAGTCTGCTCTGGTCCTGGCTCATATGGGTGTTGTCTTGAATCGAATCAGATGAAGATGCAAAAGTGAGGTGGTCGAAGACAATGATTGGAGGAGACGTTGCTGCTCCCTGTTTGCCAAGCATTTTCTTTTCTGTTCTGGGCACACTCTCTCTCCAACACTAACTGCCGCTAAAACCTTAAATCAGGCATGGTCTGCACATACTGCTGTCGTAGGATGCCATAATGCCAGTGGCACTGCTCAATGGCTTGACGATACAACTGCATGCATTTGACACTCGCACACCGCCATGCTGGGTCACATCCGATCATCCTTGGTCCTTGGTATCAATGCGCACAATAGGTACCTGCCTACGAGGATCATACCCGGATGCCGCTCAGCCCAGCATCACCTGCTTCGCCTTCTTTCTACGCGTGTGATGTCATTGGCTGCCCGAACAACAGGTCGGGTGTCTCGCACAAGCGCCCCCAACGAAAAACCAACCGCCACCAACGATCTTCCATCGTCGGTTCCCTTTGTAGTCTTTCAAAAACACCACCATCCTTCAAAAATGTCTTGAGGAAGATTGGGGGCTCCTTGCTTCCTTTTCTTTCTTTCTTTCTTTCTTTCTTTCTTCCGTTAGACAACCCATCTAAATAACATAGACACATAACAGCCGCCAGATCAAGAATTCAATCAATACACCCACAATGCAACTGTACCAACTTGGAATCGTAGGTGTCGTTCTGCTGGGATTTCTGGCGTCCAGCCTTTTCACGATCTCCAAGAAACTATCCTCTCTACGAGAACCGCTTGCGGTATGGAACACGGTGCACAGCCTAGATGTATTGCCGCTCCGAATGCGTAGCTGGATATATTCTCTTCTAGTCGGGATTGCGAATCCGTATTCACGATCAATCAACGTTCGAATCACAGAGGTTCAAAAAGGAATAGTTTGTGGTATCATGAAGGTAGATAGTTAACAAGAAAATAATGGGCAGCAGCGAGCTTGGCACACGCGTGAGATCTAGGATCGCGTCGGCCCTACTAATGCTATGCCCTTGTCTTTCTTTCTTGTCATAGGAAACAAGAAGTACGTCGAATCGATTCAAGTGCGTCCATGCTGGAGCGCTAGTCACTTTCGGAGAAACTATCGGCGGCCTTGCACTATTCACCCATCTCGGAAAGAAAGATCGAGCCATTTTGACAAACATCAATGTCGAGGTATGTCCAAGCAAAAAAAAAAAAAAAAAAAAAAAAACACCATCTCTATTGCTATGATAAACATCGGTTTGTATCATTTACTGCAAGTGGGCGCTTTAACCAAAGCCATCGCTGCTATGGTTCTTAGTATATAAAAGCTGTAAGAGGACTTTTAACAGCGAGTTCAGTTGTACCAGCTTTCACAGACACCACGACCGATAAAATCATTACTGAAGTCATCATCAAAAACGCGGCATTCGACACAGTGGCAAAACTCACGTTGACATGGAAAACAGATCTCAAGGGCGAATAATAGCAAGAGCAATGACCCGGATATATGCTGCCTTCTTCTCACAACGCAACAGAGTTCTTATGTCCTTATTGTTGTATATGATGCTTGCTTTTATTTTGTGATGGTTTCCCAATGCTTAATACCTTCTATACTTTGCTCGAGATCCAGATCGCTGCCTTGCATCCCTGCTTGATAGCGTTGCTGAGGAGTTCGTGTTGTGGTGCCTACATTTTAAATAGTAAATCAGCAAAAATGAAGTCTTTCCATCATTATTCTCTTGGCGGGCGTCCAAGATATTAGGGTGGCCATCTGGTTCACATACCTTTTGAGCGTCATGCTCCAGGGCCGTCTCCAAATGCTCCAGCTCATCATCGCGGAATTGCTGTACCACCTACGATCGAAAATAAAATGTAAAGGCCGGTAATCAATACACGAACTGAAAGAAAGCTGTCCAAGACAAAGGTACAGTTGAATTCCTCGTCCACATACCTTGCGTAATTCTGCAATATCTGGGTGATCAATCTTGAGCAGCTCCCTCAGTTGACTATCCATTAAAAATAACAATATGAGACATTAGGTTACAAAGCGTCCTGAGATTGTACAGCATATCCACCATGACCTCATTTGAACAGCAGGGCGTTCACGTACTCGTTGTAATGTCCACCGATCACGGTCTCAACTGCTTCGGTGCAGGCCATGGCTGCCTCCTTGCCCATTAATGCGGTGCCTGCGCCGAGTGCGAACCCAGCCAACTCCCAGATGGGTCTCAAGGCTGTAGGTCGCACGCGATATTGACTGACGATACCATCGAACACCCTCAGATGGTGCTTCTCCTGGTCCCACATATGCTATTTAAAAGAGAAAAAATAAAATAAAATGGCGGCGATAAGAGTTCTGAGCTCAATTACTTCGGAGGACGATGGTAATAGGCCATGACTTGTTTACCTGAAGCAATGGGCCGACCTTCTTATCAGATCCCAGAACAGCATATTGGCCACGATAGATCCAATTGGCGCCCAGTTCTCCTGCCTGGTCGACACGGATCATCTCCTCGAGTAGTGCACGCTGTTCTTTGGAGAGGCGAAGTGGAGGCACCTCTGATGTATCTGAGGAGGTAGAAGAGCTTTGTGTGGCTGTATCACTGTTATTGTTCAAGGACGAAGCAGGAATAGCCTGTCGCGAGGACACTGCTGTGCTAAAAGCACGAGTTGGTGTGCTATGCCTTGACAACAGCGTGAGCGCTGCCTTTGAGGGTCGAAGGGCGGTCCGAAGAGTAGGAGACATAGTGGGTATGTAGGACAGTTGCGGTGAAGGGTGTTCAGTTCAGGAATGAGAGAGCTGAGGAATGTAAGAAAAGGTTTAAGGCGTGTCAAAGGTGCGGGTGTTGTTCCCGTTTCGGGCCAAAGTCAGTAATTCTGAGGCGTGACTTTACTTGGAGGCATCCACATAAATAATTTCTTAGTGTGCAGCGCTGCTTGGTTCCTCCTCTTGCAAACGTACTGGATTCTTGTAAGAACTCAAATCTTGTCTGAAGGAAGAACATTGGAGCTTGACAAGTGATCTGAGCCATACATCCATCGACCGGGCGCATTCGATCGATCCATCGGTCAACCAATCCACCGCAGTACCCATCCATCCATACTGGACGATCAATTGCTCTCGATACTCACTGTCATCAAACACCACGGATATATCGCACGTTCAGGGGCGGTGCGGCAACCAGATCACAGATGGAGAGCCATCATTCCAGATTCAACACAGAGACAACTAGACCCTTGAGCCGTATATACCGTTGACTCTGCGGATCAGGGAACAGCAAGCGCGAATCCTTAGAGACAGTGTTCAGCAATACCGTTCCTATGATCGTCGACTGCGATCGTCAGCCAGGAGACCTGTACGAAATCTTCAACACCTCCTTACAATCACTGGGATGCCGTAGTCAAGAGTGGCAAAGTCAACCTGCCGGAGTCGCCCTATCCTTACGCATTGAACTCGCCGTAGTCGTGTCGGACAACCAGGATTGGACAGGACCTTTTTTCTCAACCACACTGCGAGGTCATATCCGGATAAAACGGCTGACAATTGCTTTTGTTTCTCTTTATTCTTTTTCCTCAGAACCATGAAGTATCTCGCTGCCTACCTTTTGCTTACCATCGGTGGTAACGCTACCCCCTCCGCCAAGGACATCACCGCCCTCCTTGCCACCGTCGGTATTGAGGCCGAGTCTGCCCGCATTGAGTCCTTGATTGCCCAGCTCGCTGGCAAGGACATCAACGAGGTAAGAATCCAGTTTTTTATTTTTTTATTTTTTTATTCTTTTGCTGCTATACCTCTGCACCAAGAGCTATGGATAATGGTCAGACCCGCTCAAGGCACAATTTTATTAATTTCGTCCGTATTGATTTTCGTTCACCTATAGCTCATTGCTGAGGGTACCTCCAAGCTCGCTTCCGTCCCCTCTGGCGGTGCCGCTGCCGCTGCCCCCGCCGCTGGTGGCGCTGGCGCTGCTGGCGCTGAGGAGAAGAAGGTGGAGAAGAAGGAGGAGCCCAAGGAGGAGTCTGATGACGATATGGGATTCGGTCTCTTCGATTAAATACTTCAATCGATTCTCCCTCTCAACGCCAACCCTTGATCTTTCCAATAAAAACAGCTTGATCATGACGTTTTTCTCTCTCCCAAGGTTGACTTTTCGGACTGGAATCGTACATTGTGTGAACGTCGTATAGGACATTGTAAAATATTGACTGCGGTTCTTTTAATATCAAGATCAAACGGGAAAGCTTCAAGACAAAGCCAGCCCTTGCTATACACACTCAAATCAACTGCTGGGTGTGCAGCGCGCCTCAATTTGAGTACTCCTAAGCCAGTATGTGCGCTGATTGTGCCTCTGCTGCTTTTTTACAAGCAGTTAGTGCTCTTTGTCAAGAGGTCCGTGCTGCTTCCACAAAAGGTTTGTGCTGTTTCTCAACAGGTTTGTGCTGGTTCACCAACAGGTTCGTGCTGCTGGTTCACCAAACCTGTTTTGCATGCAGCTCATGCCTGTTTTCCTCCAACACGTGCTGAAAAAGCACCTTTTTTTTTCAGCTCAGAGACTAACTGCCTTCCTTCAAGTACATTTGATTTGAGGGGGTATATGGAAATTAGTTGGCTGCCTTCAATTGACTGCCTTCAGTTGGCATGTCATATTGTATGTAGTTGGCTTTAATTGGCATCAACTAAAATCAATACATCCATCTGGTGCCCCGACATTTTGGCATTCGATAAAAATGTCGGCGGCAAATTTGAACACGTTTTTTTTTTTTTAATCCTATCTCATTATGCGTTGTAATCTCCACAAGTAAGTCCCCTAAAACATTCACTTTTTGTAACCCATACTCTGGCAAAGCGTATATCTCGACCTTGCGGCGGTCTTTTTATTCGGGCGCGAATAAAAAAAATGCGTTCAGAGTTCAATTGCTGTTTTCTGTGGACGTGCTCAATTGAAATTGGAGAAACGTGATGATGGGATAGTTCATCACATTCTGTGGGCATACGTGGATGTATAATGATAAAGGGGTGCGTATATAGAATTTGATCTGCAGACATTCTTTCGGCGAGAACAAAAGGGCCATTTAACCCTACGAACTTACTCAAAGGAAACACTTAATGACTGAGACGCATTCGGGAGAAGCATTCTGCGATTAGAAAGGAACGCGCAATACTTTCCAAGCATCCAACGTACGTGGAGAACCGAGAATAATGCCTAGCGTCAGCTTTGTTCGTGGAATTCCACGGCCCCATTAGTTATCAAAGATGAGCGGCACTCGAGTATTAAAGACATTAAACAAACGGAGGATTGTGAATGCTACCCGTCACTGAATGGATCCTGATTTGTCCTTCAAAGACACCTTTCTAAATGTGCCTCGTCTGTCGCGCGTTGCTCATGAGAATTGTACGACCAATGACGGCACTAACCACGAAGAAGAAATACACAGATAAAGGATTTTGTAGAATGTATGGCAACCATGAGAAAAAAAGAGCCTTGCATTGTTATATTCTTTGCTGTGCGCCATACAACCGACCCCCCCCCCCTCCCCCTTGCTCCTAGCATTATTTGTTAATGTAACCATTCTGAGGATGCAAGGCTGGGCCACCTTGCTGTGATTTATAATCACCTCAAGTGCTCCTAGTCTATCTTCCCTTTGCACACGTGGAACGATTGTAGTTATTGAGAATCGCAATGGCACTGCAGCAGCCTCTGGTCAAACAAATAATCATTAGAGAGAGCGAAAACTTTGGCACGCGAACGTACCCACGTACAGGAAACTGTTGACCCAGCTGTCTGTATATTAAACCCCTCGGAGCGCCCCTCATGCTGCCTGAAGTAAATTAATACAGTTTTCGCAGTATTTTTGGCTGACAAGAAGATGTACGTGAAGTCGAGGGTGTTTTGAACGCAATATGAAGCACGCCATTCTCATCAAAATTGATTCCATTGCCATTGTTCTCATCTCTGATTGAGTTATGACGACTGAATTAAGTCGTAGTATTTAATACAGCCTTGTGTAACCACACCCACACTCTGTTTTCTGCAGCAGACCAAACATGGAAAACCTTAAAATACAACATCCAACGAGCAGATGGGAATACTCCTGGAGGAGTGGATCAGAAGCGCTCTTGATCGTATTCATTTTAAAGCAGTGGTGAGAACAATGAAGAGTAAAAGAGGATATGAGTTCGACGATAGTTATGGGCAATAAGAAGAAGGAGCACGGAGCGTGAAGAGTCCGTACATTGAGTCGAACTCAAGAGAACTGCTTCTCCGCATGACTTGGACGCAGGTGGGCAAAACTCCTTACAAGGAATGCTGCATCCGCACGTTGATTTGTTGTTTGTCGTTGCAATATGGTGTCAGCAGTGGAGGAAGTGGGACCTGATGATTAACGTGGGGATGTTGGGGGTATACCTCGTTATCACCTGTCTCAGGGCTAGTGTGCCTGCCTATCTCTCTGGGCAACGTGTGCTGACTATATATGTATTCAGACAACCTGCCAAGGAGTACGTGTACGGATCCGATCGGAGGGAATAATTGTAGCGGCAGTTGGAATTGGAGGGGAGGGACAAACCTGCAGGGAGAACGATGAGGTCCAAACACAGTTTGGCTTGACCCAAACACAGTTTGACACAGAACGCTCAGCAGGGTGCACGTCGTGTCCAAACAAACAAAATAACAACCATCAAAAAAAATATCCCTCATTGCTCTGCTGTACTTGCTTATGTCTTTTTGTCCGACAGAACGAACAGAGAGAATAAGTCAGATAGGGTACTGAAGCAATCAAAAAGTCACCCTGATCATCTTTATTTCAATTTGTAACATGCTTTCTTGTCGCTGGCCGAGAAAAAAAGGAAAAGGCGAGTCTGCTGCATGCATGGTCGCGGTGTTCGGAAGGGCAAAAAATAGACAGGGAACTAACACGTTTATTTTCAGGAGGGCGTGTCAGGAAAGTAGTGTCGGAAAAGTAGACTATCGTTCACTCTATCGATCTAACCAAAGGCTATTCCACTGCAACGAAAACGGAGCTCAGGAAGCATATTAGGATGCGAATCTTTTAGAACAATAGTTGATATTTCTTTTAGGCACCCTGTCAAGTCCTAAGCGCGTGCAGATGATGGGCGGTTATAACAAGCGAATGAGGACGATAAACGGGAAGCAGGCGATGGGCGAGATGGCGAGGACATGCAAGGTCAAACTGTGTTTTGACGCGCTCTCAACCCGTTGGATTCTCACCAATCCTTTTTATCCCTTTGAACCGGTTTCTTTATTGCAGCAGTCTAGCCATGTGTTCTCTCCTTTGAAGATAATAGATTGCCAATCCAATCCGTGGAAAACTTTAAAGCAGGTCGCGGCAGCCAATCCCCACCTAGCCCTAAGTTATTACTCTGTACATGTATTCAGAGCTGTCGGACGTAAAAGAAGGAAGCATGAGTGGTTAGCAAAGAATAAAATACATAATGCAAAGCAACTGGATCCATCGGTATTCATGCGAAGTACTGTAGGCAGTCTCCATTTGAACTGAAATGAATAGGTCTTCTGTATCGAGACTAAAGAATGCGCTTAGTGGAGCGCAGTAAAAGTTCCCTCGGTTCCTTTTCTGTCTCCTCTGCAGCCCTGCCTTTGCTTGAATCGCAGTTATGTACCCCCTTGCGGCGGACAAACCTGCAAACAGACAAACAAATCGACAAAGATTCAATCAGTATCGTGTCATCGAAACCCATTGCTCGCCAATAGAGTCTCGATCCATATCCTCTGCTGTTGTTGTCCATCCTCCCCCTTTCCCTTTCTTGGCCACAAAGCCTGTCGCAGGCACGCGAAAGCTAAAAGTATCTTTCTCGCACTCACTCCTCGCTCTGTGAAAAAGTACAAAAAGTCTCGGGTTAGATGAAGCCCTCGCACCTCTCTCTCTTTCTTTTTTTTTTCACACCTTTTTATTTGACACCGTCTACTCTTCTCCTCCTTCTCGCCTCGGTTCCATAATTCCGGACTAATACTACCTTACCCAAGTGTACTTAGTATCCATTACTCCTAATACACGCTTCACTCTTATATTCTATACCCATCAGCATTCTTCATTACCCCCTCAGCGACACTGTAATATACCCATTCCTGCACTCATTACCCGCCCCACAGCATTATCGCCAATACACAAACATGGACAGCTACCCTAACCCATACGCGGCCTTGATTGCCACGTTCAACCAGGTCTCGCCCCTGGAGGGTAAAGACGACTTGGACGATCCCCAACATCTCCCTGATGACGATCTCTTGCTCTGGGCCAATGCTCAGTTCACATATGATATTCCACCAGGCGTGGGTATCTATGAGGATGAAATGGGTGTTAAACTGGCCATGAGTCAACAGCAGTTCCAGCAAACTCAGCAACAGCAGCAGCAACAGCAACAGCAGCAGCAACAACAACAGCAGTTCCAACAGCAGCAATCCCAGCCAATTATGACCTCTCAGGCACAGCAGAATTCTCTCCAATATCAGTCGTCTGACATGCAGCGACAGCTTCAGCAACTTGATGCCATCCATCGCTATCTCGACGCCAACTCTTCTGAAGGTAAGGCTTTTTTTTTTTTTTTTTTTTTTTTAATGACCATCTCCCTAATTAATGAACGCTATTCTAACATCATTATGAACGCTCCGCTTTGCTATAGACCCTAGGACGTCCCTCTCAGTCGTCGAAAGATCTCGCCAAAGGAACCCCGTTGTCACAGCAGGCCCATCCCAGCAGCCTGTCCACTTCAATTCAATCTATTCACAGGGCCACAGCGAATCCACGTCGTTTTCGACGCCTACGACAGCCGGTCCTATTAGCCCCGCTGCAGCCCGTTTGCTTCGTCAGCCCTTCCTTGCTCTGCAGCAGCAGCCGTATTCTGTCCAATCCTCTCCATTGTCATCGCCCACGACGATGAGCGACTTCCGTCAGCTCCAGATCAACCCACCGCTGTCCATCACTTCAAAGCCGAGCGATGATGTCCAGGCCAAGCGGAGTATTGCTCGCAAGGAGAGCACATCTGTTGTAACGGACTCACCTGTGAGCTCCACGACATCCGTGTCTGCGAATGTCTCGTCCTCAGCATTGTCTCCTCACGCGGAGAAGCCGAGCAATGTGGATTCGGATGATGAGGAGTTCGAGAACGAACAAGACGAGATGGATGAACGAGCCGGGTCTAATGGCTTGAATTCCAGGGTTCCGAAGGCAGTACTGAGCTTGTCGCCGGACGACCCGGAGTATGCGACCAAGCTGGCAGCCGAGGAGGACAAGCGTCGTCGGAACACTGCAGCATCCGCAAGGTTCCGACACAAGAAACGTCTTCGCGAGCAGATCCTTGAAAAGACTGCGAAAGAGATGACTACCAAGTCTGAGCTGTTGGAGATCCGTGTTCGGGAACTGGAGATGGAGATCAAATGGTTGAGGGGCCTGATTGTGGAGAAGGACTCGAGGATGTTGGATGTCGGTCTTTCGGCATCGACGATATCATTAGCTTCATCGGCCTCGAACCCGCTTTCGGCCGCAGCGTCGGCTTTGTCAGGTTTGTCTGGTTCTTTGCCTTCGGGTTCATCTGATGGTGCAAAGAAGACAGTGAGCTCAGCACCCAAGAAGCGGACAAAGAAGACAAAAGCATAGCATTTCTAAGTACTTTATAAAAATAAAATAAAATAATAAGCAGCATGCATGTACTTTTATTCATAGATGCGAAACATCCTTGTGTATCGTATAGCTGGGAGGGGAGCACAGGATAGACCGAGCGCGCGGAGCATTGGCACGCGTTCTGCTGTGTAGATCCCTCTCTCTCACGTTCTTCAAAATGGAAGGATTTTAAAATTGGCGGCGTATATTAAGGGCTTCACAGATCCGACCACCTTTGGCCGAAATTGTAAACAATGGGCGGGGGGCATTCCACCTAAAGGGCCAGGCACTAACTTGCATCGCATTCAACCCAGGCCCTGCTTGCACACTCCTCGCTCGCTCCCATCTCTCCTCCTCATTCCATCGACACATACACACACGCCGAGCCATGGCCTTCAAATCACCACCTGCCAAGGTCCACAGCTATGTCACTAAGCTGTTGAAGGCGAACGTGATCAAGAACCCCCCCGTGTGGTACCCTGCGACCTCGCTTGCCCCTCCGTCTCCGACATTCCTCCGCGAGCGTGATCCCTCCCGTGCCAACATCAACCCCCAGCTTACATTTGAGCGCGAGGCTGCCGCCGCCGGCACCGCTTCCTCAGGAACAACAACAACGACAGCGGCAGAAGCATCAGCACAAAAGACCTTGACCCGTTCCTCAAGGACGAATAAACACCTCCGCTGGAAGAGCGAACGACCCAAGAATATTATCTATCCAGAAGACAGGCTCCGTCGACGGTTCTATGAGGATCACCCTTGGGAATTGCGCCGTCCTAGATGTTTGGTTGAGACCTCGGGAGATGGCACGCGTCGCGACTGGTCCACGCTTCTGCAGAAGGGTCGGTCGATCGCTGATCTGACCGGTGAAGAGTACGTTGTCCTTTGAGTTGTTCTTTTTTGTCTCCGAGCTGCTTATCAATCATGGAACCATGGATTTGTCTGACAGGATCATCAGCCTTTAAATGGAATATCTAATATCCTCTTTCCAATCTCTCTCTCTCTCTCTCTCTCTCTCTCTCTCTCTCTCTCTCTCTTGATCTGCGTATCATTTTTCTTCGCTTCGTCGCATAATAGTGTGGTCCAGCATCAATTGTACCTCATGACCACAGGAAAATCAGAGCGGGAAGCCTACCATATCGCAACTCAGGAGTTTTACTTACACAGGGCTCAGGAGGAGACTGAGGCCCGTGTTGCCAAGGCTCAGGCCATGGCCTTTGGACTCAAGCCTCGTAGGAGCTTTGTCATGAACGGATTGAAGCGCGAGGAGGAGGCTCTGCTTGAGGCTGAGAACAACGCTGCCAAGTTTTAAAAATGCCAACAGGATCATTTATCCTTAAAGCAATAGGGATGGGACGTGGCATTTGGAAAGGGTAGTTCTGGGTACAAGAGGGACAAAGGTGTCATCATGGATTGGAATTTTTTTTTCTTTGCAAAACTAGAAATAAAGCTTGAGCATCAACATGGACACTTCTGGTGCATTGGGTACATGTCAAAAGAGACCTCATTATCAAGCAATGGAGCGACCGTTCCGTAGTGTTCATGCATGGCAATGGTTTTATTATTTTACAGGAGTTCGTCTTGTCCGTTGCTAAGTATTGCATATCAGCACTGGTTCCTTGCTGTGTCCGTGTCAAAACTGTGTCTTTGTTGTCGTTGCTGTTCTTTTTTTTTTTCTCATGCGGTGGCCTTCTTGGCCTTGGCCTTTTCCTTGGCCGATTTGGCAGCCTTTTTCCTCTCCTTCTTCTTGAGTGCGTCCATGTTGATCTTGATGATATTCGTGTACTGAACCATGAATCGATCTAGATCCTGAGGTTGGACCTATATTTCATAAAACGTAAAATAAAAAGCAATCGTTAACATTGTAAAACAAGAATAATTGGCAAGATCGAACTCATTCGTCTTCCAGACATGCAGGAACACGAGGGGAACATGATCGAAAAAAAAAAGAATCCAGTCTGTACATACAAGGGTGCTCAGTTTCGTCTTTGTGCCAGAGGTGAGGCGGATCAATGTTGAGTACTCCTTATCCTGAGCATCCGCCTTCATGACAGTGTCGCCAGTCGCCTTTTCTGAAGCTTCCTCCGCTTCCCTGATCTTCTTGGTAGAGTAGGAATCTATTGGAGGAGAAGAGAGGGCGTATTGGTTGAGGCACAGATACGGTGGACCCTCCGTAGAACATCTTGCCCGCCCACCTGCAGCATCCTGTCGAGGTCTTACGTCTCTTCATCGTCAGGTATACGGTCCTTGCAGTCTTGGAGTCCTCGAAGGCCTTGGCCATCTTGGTTAGGAACTAGCGAGAACGATAGTCCAGGAAGCGAATATGTTTTTTTTTTTTTTAATGAAGTGATTAGTCTTGAGGGGAAAGACTCAGATGATCCGCCAGTCCACGCATGGGTTGATGTGTTGTCCTGCTCGCAATCCCTGTCCTGTATACGCTGAATACCTTGTCGTTGTCGAGGAGCATCTTGTCCGCGGTGTTGATGGCGATGTCAAAAAGGATGGACGAAAGAATGTTATCCACTTCATGCGTGCCTGGAACGCTTTACACACACTATAACCACGTCACCGGAAGTGCTGCTCGCACGCGCGGGTTTCAATAGTATACCATTGATCAATGGGTACAAATGTACAGTATTTTTCACGCGTTTATTTAAAAGATTATAGGATTATCCACTAATTGGAAACTTGTCGGCGCATTCGGATCATATCCCCGACCTTGACAACATATGGTGCTGCAGAGAGATCTGGGCGGTGAAGCATATGCATACCGAAGAAGATCTGACCCTATAACGACAAATGGGGTGTAGCGCGTGAGTTGATACATCCCTCTGAATCATATACAGTCGAGCAGTTGGCAAACCCAAAGAAGATCAACTTACCCCTGGACTCTTGCGGTTCTTTGAAAGGGCCAAAAACACATCCGAGTTCTTCATAGCCGTCATCTGGTCAATGGTCACCATATGGCAGCGCCTGCACGGACCCAGGATCTAATATCGAACATACAAAACGCGTTAGTACAGCACTGAAGACCATCTTTCCTGCATCACACAGAGTAATGACGTTAGGCACTTACATCGAACACTTGGTCTCCGATCTGGATTCTAGACCAATGGTCCTCCTCGAACCCGATCTTTTGCCCCTTGGTCACAAAGTTGGCCCTAAAGCTATCGGATGTCAGCTCGTGTCTCAGCTTCTTGTCCAAATCCTCCGATAAGTTAGCCAGTCTACGAACAGCACCCTGGCCCTCATCTTGCTCATCAACCCAGTCGCGAACGCGTTCCACAGACTTGTCAGCAATCAGAAGGAACGGACTCTCGTTCGATAGCAGGATCGGAGCACCCGCGGGTGCGTTCAAATGGGACTTGACAAAGCGCGATGAAGCAGGAGCTGCCCCTGAGCTGCTTTCGTTAGAGACTGATGCAATCGATCCGTTCGAAAGCAAGGGGTTCTGCGAGGTGACAGGTTGGCGGGCCAGTCGACAGGGCTTGCCCAAGAAACGCGTGAACCATTCATTGATCTCGGGCGCAGTGTAATGAACCACGGATGTGCAGTCTCCGCAGACCCTGGAGGAGCTCTTGGCGGCTTCCGTAGGCATCTCGTCCAGCGAGATGTACAGCCTATTATCGGCTTTCTTTTGGGTATCGTGTTCGCTGCTCAATGCAGATCCTGGCTCTTGGTCGTGCTCGACAATCATCAGGTTCTGGTCTAACAAGATCTCGGCCCGGATCATGCACATGCGCGGATATCGCTTCTGGGTCAAAGCAGCACCGGTGACTTCGTCTACGAGCATCCATTCACGATCGTACAGCAGACCATGAGGTGCGAGAGGCCAAGACCGACCACGGGGGATCTTGTAACCGCGACAGGACTTGATAGGGTAGATGATAACAGAGTCCACCTGAACAGGGTCTGATGAGGAGCTGTCCGGAATCTCACCCTTTTCACCAATGAGATCAAGGCTTTGCACAATGGCATCGGGATCCGAGTTATCGATAAAATACTCCTCTAGGAAGGCGATAAAAGCTAGGACATCATCGACTGTGGACATGGCTCCGAGAGAAATACGGATAGAACCAGTCGGTTTGCCATTGAGAATATCTGTGTCGTCCCAACAGACATGACCAGCCTAAGATAGTGCACGAAATGGTGATGTTATTTAGCATTTGGTCAATACCATGCAGGAACCGTCCTTGAACAAATAATATCCAGTGGGAAGATCAATTACCTCCAAATTCTTCTTGACTTCGTCTGCCGAAAGACCCAACCAGCGCTGCATCGATCCCGGGTTACAGAAGCCTCCAGTGCGCACGTGGATATTCTTCATGCTCGCCAAACGCTCCACATCACCATATCCAATCCAGCTTCCATTACTCCGCCTCAGATTAAAGTTCAAGATGGGTCCATACGTCTCAGGGTTACCGATCAGCTTGTTTTCAATCTCCTCGGTCTTAGTCGGGTCTTCGCTGTCAACGTAAATGTCGCAGAGCGGTGCGCCATTGTAGTGTTTCAAGTCCTTCATGGTTCGGTACAGTAACCGATGAAGTGCCGTAACATGAGGCGAGATGTTCGAGTAACTGCCATAGATCTCGCGAATGCTCTCGAATGCCAGATCCAAAGCGACAATGTCCAGATAGTTCAATGTTCCATCTTCGTATCGTCCATGCAATGAAGACCGATAGACCTGCCAGGGTTCGTCCGAAGCGATTGCTGAAACAGTGCCTCCGCCAAAGTACTTCTTCCTGAGCTTGGGTGCCAATTCGGTCTTGACAATGACAGCTCCGAGACCCGTTGGGAATCCAAACATCTTGTAAAATGAAACGACGACAAAGTCCGGGCTGGCAGCATGGTCACTGAGATCGAGTTCCGAGGTCATCACATAGGATGCAGCATCGAGAAGGACAATGTTCTTGCTTGTTGGGGTATCGAGTCGGCTCTTGATCTGAGCCGGCCAGGATAGAGGGAAGCGACGACCTCCAAAATTGCATTGAGCCGGGTAAGCGAATAGGTTATATATAGGCTCGTCATCCGTTCCTGAATCCGCCAGTGATAGCGAGTGGACCAAACTCGATGTTGAAGAGTTGGGCGACAAAGGCGGTGACGGGTGGTGCGATGTTGAAGAGTCATGGCTATCCCGGTGTTTCTTTGTCTGAGCCAATTGTTGTTCTAATTGGTGCTGCGTAACTGTTTCCAGATCAATTGTCCCACTTTCATCGTGAGCGAGACCGCGTAGTCCGACAAGACTTGTGTGTGCCTCCCTGAGGATCGTCATCTTGGATACTGCTGATGGGTTGTGTGAGCCTGTTACTACAGATGATCGCCGAGTCCACGGAAAAGCTTCCCCGACCAGCTTGATGCCCGCAGTAGCATTGGCGGTAAAGATAACATCCCACTCGCCGTGGATCGAAGCCTTAAAGTGCTCGAGGACCTTTCGCCGTGCGGACTCGACTCTGGCCGAGGTCGCTTGCGAAGAAGGGGATTTAGAGTGGGGATTGGCATAGAGATTGGAGGTGAGGTCGGCGGTGAATTTCTGCAAAAGATGCTGAGCAGGCAGTGTGGCTCCAGCATGATCGAGGTAGATGGCATCTGCGAAACAAGCCAAAGCCGAGGGTCAATCAGTGGATCATAGAGCGTCTAAGAGTAACAACACACTGGCAGACCAATATGATTACCTTTCAGCTGTGGGTATTGTTCTTTGCGGATGGTATCGATGGTGTTGCTGTAGCCGTAACCAAGAGAGTCCCTAGTTTCAAGGAAGTGTGCTTTGAGTGATGCAGACATCGTCTTGGCTGAATGAATGAGGACTGAATGAGAAGAGGAAGAGGGAGGGGTATAGATGGCAGTTGAATGAGGAGAGTGTGAAAAATGTCCGGGGTTATATTAGCAGACGGTGTAAAGAAAGAAGACGACTGAGGAAGGAAGAAGGTGGGTGCTGGGGTGTATTGTCGAGCGAAAAAAGTGGGTCAGGATAGATTGGATAGAAACAAATGAACAAAGTCCACTGGAGTGGGACTCCTTGTGCAACCTCGGACTAGCAGACAGCAGCGAATCAAATGTCTGCTTGTTCAAATGTCCTGGGTCACCTGGGTCCTATGTGGGGTACTGACTCCGGTCACTTCCGCCCTTCGACAAATATGGAGTTTTTGTTTGCGCGCGAGAGAGTGTTCACCATGAAGCGCGTCTTTGTCTCCCAACCATGCAGTGATAGCAACCATTAGTCTTTTCGATTGCCCGCTACTGATGGGTATCTGCGAATGGCGCTTAGTGCGACTGATAGAGAAGTAGTAAAGAACTGGGGCTATCTTCGATGGATGTTCTATCAGTCGTTAAGTTTATTAGATGCAGATGGATTAAATAAAAAAGTGTGGGTATATTTGCGGAAAGTCTTATTTCGTCTCCCAATCGACCTCCTGTGGCGATCCTCGAGTTGGTGTGCCATCAACATATCCAAACACTGACTCGCGTTCATATGTTGCAGGAGCTCGTCGTGTCCTGCCTCGGATATTTCTGTATGATGAAGAGAGCTCATTTTCCGGGACAGATGGTGGTGGTGGTGGTAGTGGTGGCATAGGGTACTGCGGATTGCGTCGACGAGGCGAAAGAGCCGATCGAGATGAACGTGAGGATTGAGATGGAAGAGTCGGCGGTGGTGGTGGGATATAGTCGCCATCGTCGTCGCCCAGATCCATCGCATAATGAGCTGCCCAGTCATCCTCATCCTCCTCTTCTCCTTCTTCTATGTCTTCTTCGACGTATGTGCCTATGACTCCTATCGCTGGGGCCCTGAGCCTTGAGACGCGGCGTGATTGACCACGCTGGAATCCAACTTGGCCATCCCCCTCGTTAGGCGCCCTCCGTCCCGATGATCGATCTGGCTGGTCCTGGTGCTGAGATTCTACGCCGGCTGTCGAAGGACCTCTCAAATGAGAATAGCGACGGCTTCCGTTCTTTGAAAATGCAGCTCGATCATCTTTGGCGCCTAATCCTGCTGTAGAGGGACCTCGCAGCCCTGAGAAGTTGCGCTGGAGGATGCCAAATGGATCTTCCTCCGTAGTAGGGCCCCGCAGATGAGAGTAGCGCTGTTCTTCCTTCTCTGCAATGTCCTTGACGGTGTCCTTGGCGGTGTCCTTGTCGTAGTCCTTGGCGGTATCCTTGCTGTCATGCGGTCCGCTTTCGTTTAAGTCGTCGGTAGGATTCTTGCTGCGTCTAAATCGATCCCGATATCGGATTGCAACAACGACTGCAACGATAGCGATAATGAGAGCAATAATGGTCCCGAGAATGACAGGCCAGCGTGGAGAAGCATCGCCAGGAGTAGGTGTAGGAATCGCGGACGAACTTGATGTTACTGTTAATGTTGATGTCGATGTCGAAGTTCCAGTGGGCTTGGACGTAGTAGTGGTAGGCAGAGTTCCAAAGTTGTTTGTCCACTGGTTGGTCCTCATGTTATAGATCAGCGTTGTGTTGGCGAAGACCGCTTGGTTCAAGGTAGAACCGCCCCAAGAGAGAAAGTAGTCGCTGCTGACGCCGCAGGCGGCAGAGGATCGTGCTCCCACTGTGGTCATGTCTGTGCCTTTCGCCCATGTCAAAGTCGCGACGTCTAGGATATAAATGTCGCCCAAAACGGACGTCCCTAAGGGATTTAATCCGCCGAACAGCATCAGCTTTGAGCCATTGTACGCTGGCACGAAGCACGCGTTGCTGCGCGCTGAAGGAATCGTTCCCTTGGTGGCGGGAGTTGCCCACTCATTGGTGATGGGGCTGTATGTGTACAGGTTAGCTGTAGTGTTGCCAGCTGTCTTCCCTCCAAACAAAACCATGCTTTTGAGAGCTGTGCTCCAAAGAGCTGAATAGTCGATTAGGGATGTCATTCCTGCAGGCATAGGGATGAAAGCCATGGTGTTCATATTCAAATCCACAGTCAGCATGGATGGGCTGCCGAGGGAATCCACAAATCCATTGGGGATGTAGACCATATTGGTATCGGGGTTAGTCGCCGCTGCGAGACCTGGTTTTTTACTGAGCGAGATGCTTGAGAATATCTCGGTCCATCCGGCATTCTGAAAGCTGTAGAGGTACCCACTACCGCTTGTCATGAGAAACCAGTTTCGCTTGTCGGCAGAAAGTGCACTTGCTGACTGTGCAGAAAGAGTTCCTCGAGTGAGCTGACGGTAGGAAGGAGAGGTTGTGTTCCATGGAGAGGAGAGGTCTATTGTGAAGGTCTGATCGACCATGCTGGTGGGCGTGTCGTAACCGCCTTGGACATAGAGTCCTTGACCCTCGATAAAGACGCTTGAAGCGTAGTATGTGACAGCTGGAGCGAAAAATGCTTGGGCATGGACTGTAGTGCCTTGGAAAGTTGCAAGGAGTAGAAGGAGGAGTAATGTGATAATGTGTAATGGGCGTAGGAGCAGATCATTAGGTATTGATGTGTACAGCTGCATTATGGCGAGGGTAAAGAGGATGGGATGTGGGGTGCTGGAGGGGTGCTGAACAAGGCAAAGACAAAGGGAAGGGATGCCAAGGTGGTGTTAAGAGTGGTGAGAAGAATGAAGGATAGAAGGTGAAGGGGTTAAGGATGCGGTCTTCTTTGGCGGAAAAGAACATGCAACATGCTTTGGCTCAAGAGGGAGAAAAGGGATAGGGCAGGTATATAAGTAGTACGATCGCTCCTCCTTGCCCCATGCCCCATGGCCCATGGGGGCTCAATGGGAGCAATGGTTGTCTACTTTTTTCCTGTGAAGATTTCCAGGGGCTCATATGGATAAGTGCCGTTTCAGATCACCCGTAAGGTTTGCTGCATGGCATCGCAGTGGTCCGCACATTCTACACAGCGGTAAAAAAAAAAAGCGATTACATCCTACATAAGTCTGATGCATGGCTGCATGAGGATATTGCAATTTCTTAGCGGTGATACAAACCAATACCCGCCGCACCACTCCGCCCCTAGTTCCTTTCTAGCTCGCAACTTTGGGGTCCAAAGGGGTGGAAGATCGAGATGGAAATAATGTTGTTTTTCCTAATAAGAAGCCCGAGATGGAACAAGGGCATCGGTGCCGTTTCTTTCTTCTTTCTTTTCAACGCACCCCAGTTTTTTCTTTTGTCCATGTTCAGATGTTCTTGTACAAATATAACGTATACGCCCCCATACGCACATACCACTACCTGAAGATACTCTGCAACATTATTATTCCAGTGCTGCCACTGGGGGCATCGGCTACACGAATCGAGCGGTTGTGCCACTAAAAGCGCACTTTGCACTTGCATAGTGCTTCCTAAGGCACAGCAAAGACCATTTCAGCACACGTAAAATTGTATTCGTATTCGTATTCGTATTTGCCTTTTTGTTATTATTATTAGAGTGAGCGACTAAAGCAATAGGATAATTATTTATACAGAATCGCGTTTCTTATTCTTGTCCCCGCGATGGACTAGATTCATGCAGCAATGCTAGACTTCCAGTTCCTGGCACGCTCGAACCCGTTCTGTCCAGACTGATAATCCACAAACGTGTCGTAGATCTCTTCCTGCGAGTTCATCACAAACGGACCATGCTGAACAATCGGCTCCTTCAAGGGCTCGCCTGCAATCAACACAAAGTGGGCCTCCTCATCCTTGGTCGAGATCTTAACCGTCTCTGCGCCATCTTCCGAGAACGTCAGTGTGTGATGCGCCTTGCCCTCGAACTCCTTGTCGCCAATGAGTGTCGTGCCCTTGAGCATGTAGATGAATCCAGTGTAGCTGGCAGGGATCGACTGCTCGACCGTCTTGTTCTTGTCCATCTTGAAGTCCAGATACATGGTCGGCGTGCGAGTGTAGACCTTGCTCTTCACACCATGGGACTCGCCCGCAATGACTTTGATCACCACACCGTCCTCAGGCGTGGCACGGGGAATCTCCTTATCGAGCAGCTCCTGGTACTGGGGTTCGCACATCTTGTGTTCCTTGGGCAGGTTGATCCAGAGCTGAAGACCGTGGGCGCGGGTCTGGGACTTGATTGGCATCTCTGAATGAACGATACCACGACCAGCGGTCATCCACTGCAAGTCGCCGGGCCCGATGGTTCCCTTGTGTCCTGCAAAATCCTCGTGTTGGAATTGGCCCTCGAGCATGTAGGTGACGGTCTCGAAGCCGCGGTGGGGGTGATCGGGGAAACCGCCGTTCTTGTCGACGTCGAACTCATCGAGCATGAGGAAGGGGTCATGGTTGCGGAGTTCGGGACGGCCGATCGAGCGACGGACACGGGCACCGCGACCTTCGGCCTGTGCGGCAGAGAGGACGGACTTTGTGATCGACCTTGAGACTTTGGGGGCAGACATGGTTGCGATAGTTTTGGTTTTAGTGAAGGAAGAGAGGGAGAAAGAGGTAAGGTTGGATGTTAAAGAGAATATGTTGGTGTCGAAGTACTTTTGATAGGCGAGGACGAGTGAATGGAGAACTATGTAGGCAAGAAGTGCGCGAAAGATAGAGATCATGATCTTGGGGGTTTTTTATGAGAAGCGAGACCCCTTTGGTGAGACATCAATTCGGCTTTATATGTTTTGGTGCATGGGCTGGCTCACAAATACCCCCCACGCTTATTCATGCTCCAGTAAGCCACCCGGCAGTGGCGCACAAGGAGTCGCTTCAAGATTGCTCACCATTTTTGGTGCATTGACACCGACCATGGACGCTTACTACTCCAACAAATGGCGAGCGTGTATAGGAACGATCATGCTAGAAGCTCACTCGGATGTATCAATGTGAATTATTAATACACAGAAGACCTGCTTCCTACAGAATGATGGCGACCAGCCAATTGTTTGCCCACTCATGTTTCGCTTCAGGACCGAGACCTCTTACGTGCAATTGAACCAGGATTGCTAAGATTGGATTTTAAAATATGGGTGTGGCTACCGGTGTGCAAGCTGCTTTGGATACCGAAATTGTAATCCTAGATTTTGGACTCCAGGAATAAAAGCTATACAGACAGACACGCTTTTTAAAGAGCCGGACAACGTATCTGAGTGGCTGTAGCCCAACATTTTCACCTTTATTCGTGAACGAGTTTTCTGTCTCTACGAAGTACAACTGGTGTTCGGAAGGAATGCTTTCTAAAGAAAGAGAGAGCGGTGGTGGATAGTAGGACTGACATATGACCTTTATGATGAAAGGATAAAGAAAGCAAGATGGTATTCCTACGAGTGAATATGCAGCATTTAGACGCGATATATAGGGTCCCAGGGATATGGAAAGAACAAAGGCTGGGAACATATGCAGACGCCGTTGATGGGTTCTTTTCCTTCCTCGCCGGCCTTTTCATACCGCGATATTTGCATGTATTCCCCTTACAATAAAAAGAAGAGTAACAAAAACAGACACGCGTCTCTGCATTAACTCTAATAAGATTTTTCGCCTCTTCAGGATCGCTGTACCCTGAAAGGATAGTTTTATCATAATGTGCGCGACCCCTGTATTCCTGAGCCATGCCAATGACATCCAAAGTGATGTTGAATCCATGGCATTTTTATGGTGAAGTAATTGATTCCAAAATACATCGAGAATTTTGACTTGTCCAAAGTCAATTGTTGAACTTCAATATTCAACTAGAAATTACTAGACAAAAGTAGTCTTGATTAGCCGAATGCTGTGCATCTGCCTGATTCTACGCACGGTAAACTTCAAGAGCTTTCGATCCACGATGAACATTATTCGGCTCCGCTCTAGTAAGGATGATGCTACGGAGAATTGTTCAGGGAAACATCATTCGGCACCGACCCTCAGGATCCAGAGAACGACATTAAACAGGACTTTACGCTTCAGCTCAGGCTATACACGAGAGCAGAAGCCGGGATAGCCGGGGATAACCTGCTGCTATTCACGTCCCTTTACGGTTCGCAGCTCAGGGGTGACACGATGCACATCGATACCAAAGAGGAATTCGCTTAGTTCTATTAAATTTAAAGAAGCAAGGAGGACGCAGAGCGTAAGTCGCTTACACTCGGTGGTCACAATCGGCAGATCTGGACTAGAAGAGTAATGAAGTAGCACCAATGAATCCAGTGCGGGTTTAAATCAAATAGGTATACATACGACTTATCAACGAACTTAAACGCTCTTCTATGGCGAATAAAGCGAATGCAAACGAGGAAGGGCGCATAAGATGACAGGCAATGGACGCGATATCTGCAGCCTGGATACAGTTCGCGACGTGATTTATATTGGAGAATAGGGACCGTGGAGGCGAATGTTCGAACGTTCCTTCAGACAGACGCAGGGAGGATCTGGTCGACAAAGTACCAGGTTTCGTTTGGGATTCGTGTGAAGGCAGCTATAGGGAAAAATATCGATGCCTGGTTGTGTACGATCTAACCTACAAAACGAACAAAAAAACATCGAATCGAACCGGCTACTATCCCAGGCCAATAGGCACCAACCAAGATCTGGGAAAGATAACCTAGAGGATCAAGTTGAACGATGAGCTCACGCATGACGATTCTCGAAGGATCGAAATGCTCCAACGCGGCTTCCCCTCCAAACCTGCATATCTTCTTTTAACACACAGCCTACGCGCTTTATTATAGCCGCTCCTCTGCGGCACAAAACTCCAATTGAAAAAAAAAAAAAAGCGACGCAGTCGATTTCCATAAAAGGCACAAGCCACTCCCTCTAGCATCCCCATTTATTGCTTCCCCTCCGCCCCTCCCCCTCGCATTATTTCTCTTCTCACCAACGATCTCAAATCCATATACCCCTCCCTTCTTCCCTCGCGAATCAAATTTCCCACGTTCAGGAATAACACATAGGAAAGAAATGAAAACGGTAGACAAACTCCGGGACGCGCTCATATCGCTCGGCCAGGACACGCAGGGAAACAAGACTACCCTCAAGATGCGGTTACGGAAATATTTGAAAAATAACCCGGGTGCCCTCGCTCGTTCACCGTCCCAGGGATCAGGGACAGGACCAGGTATAGAAGCAGAGGAATCAGCAGCGGCTGAGGCAGCGGCAGCGGCAAAAACAGCGGCAGAGGCGAAGGCAGAGACTAACACAAAAGCAAGGGCAGCGGCAAAAGCAGCAGAAGAGGCAAAAGCAGTAGGAGGCCAGAAAGACGGGGATCATTCCGAGGCTTCAGACCTGAAAACTACCCAGGTGAAAAATGGCGATGCCCAGGCACCAAAGGACAAGATGGAAGATCGGAATCACGGCCACAGTAACGACAGTGGGAGCAGCAAACGCATGCTCCACAGGAATAGTCGGTACGATTATTATCTGTGCTTCGATGTCGAGGCGACCTGCGAGACAGGGTTTTCGTTCGAGTTCCCGAATGAGGTGATCGAGTTCCCGGTCGTGCTACTGGATGGATCGACCTTTGAGATCGTAAGTCGCAGAGTGTCTTTTTTTCTTTCCCTTCTCTTTCTCTCTGGGTCATTCTATAGCGTGGACCAAAGATATGTTCAAATCTGACAAGCACATTGTTTCTTTTTTTTTTTTTTTGGTGGAAAATAGGTGGATGAGTTCCATTCGTATGTGAAGCCAACGCATCGACCGACTTTGAGCGAGTTCTGCGTCGGGTTGACAGGGATATCACAGGTAAGTTTTACAGAAACATTTCTTCTCCTCTACCGCCTGGTCCAGCTACATCGTCTCCTTGATATTCGCTGGTTTCTCACGCCATTTCTACGCCAACGTTCCCTAATAGGAAACTATCGATGATGCCCCGACATTCACAGAGGTCCTCTCGCTCTTCGAAGACTGGCTCACACTTCACGGCATCATCCTTGAAGGAGGCTCCACCACCACCAATAACAGCAAAAACAACAGCAACAAGAAGAACAACAACTTCATCAAGAAGCCCAAATCCTCGAAATACTCCTCCTCCAGCCCCACCAACAACGGCCACAACCCCAATTTCATGACAGTCTCCAATGCGACCAATGACTTTTCCTACGGCGCCACCTTCTGCTTCGTGACAGACGGTCCGTTTGACATCCGGGATTTTATCAGCAAACAGTGCGTCCACTCCAACATTCCTCGGCCTTCCTATTTTGCAAAATCCTATATCGATGTCCGGACCATGTTCCGCGACTATTTTGATCTGACCCATTGGTTGAACCTCGAGGGCATGCTCACGTTCTTGGGGGAGACATTTTTGGGAAGACAGCATAGTGGAATCTGTGATTCAAGGATGGTTGCGTTGATCGCTAAACAGCTCGCTATCGGTTTTGCTGGAGACGGGAGCGAGGAGAGGAGTCATCCAGTTTTTAATGAAAGAAATCAGAGCTTGCTCGCACTGAAGTGGAGTAATGACATGATTGAGAAATTGAAGCGGGGTTGTGTTTTGAAGGCAAATCGGTCTACGAATCATACGTTTGTCAAGATGATCACGTTCAAACAGCTCGAAAAATTGGAGGCCCTGGGCGCAGCGGCCTCTGGTCCGCCTCCTACACCGCCTCCTGCACAAGAGCTGCCGGTTGGGACAAAGGAAAAGCGGCAGAGCCGTTCTACTCGGCAACCGAAGGTCGATACAGCAGCCGCTGCATCGTTGTCGTCGCCGCCGCCAACTTCATCCGCATCGCCTTCGTCCCCCACAGCATCATTTGCCATCGACTCCAAGTTCTCGGCCCTCATGACCGAGGCGCTAGAGTGAATGAAATAAATGTACTATGTATCCATCCAATTAAAACCACGTCCACACTATCGTTTCGGAAAATAGGATGCTTATTATTACATGTTGTATGCACTTTTGTTTTCCTCTATGCCGCCCTGATCTGCTCTCTATCAATGCCATTTCCTCCTCTTCATCTCTAAAATTCCTTCAGAGCCATCACCATCTCCGCAACCCTCAGTTCCTGTACCTCCAACATCTCCAGCATCCCATTCAACATCTCCAACTCTCGCTTCTCCGCACTGTTCAACAACGCATCGTTTGCGAGCACATCCGTACGCTCACACTTCTCCAACAGCACCGCCCGCTTGGCCTTCTCCACAAACCGCCTCTGCCTCAGATTTCCCATCGTATGATACAACCGATCCACCAACGCATCCGCAGCCCGGTCCAGGAGCACTTCCCACAGATAAAATGTCCTGGATGGTGTCCGATCCGTCGTCTTGGGCACCTCCTGCAAATTTAGCACCCCAAACGTGGACAACGTGGTCAATTTCTCACGCACATCCTTAATTGGCATCATCGAGTATCTCGAAATCTGCTTCTCCTCGAGCTTGCCCTTTTCCAGCAACATGTTCATAATCCGCACATACGGTGATCCGAACCGTGTCGCCACAATGTCCTGGATCAAATTCCGTTTCAAGATCTTGGCTGCCATCCTCAGGTGGATGATGTACTGCCCGCTCCTGCCTGCGTCCTTCCTCAGAATCTTCATCAGATCCGCCTCGAGGATCTCGATGTATTTCTCAAGACACTCGCCGACCTTGGGCTTGACGCTACTGGGCCCCAGCTCCTGAGGGTCGAATTCGAGTGTGTCGACGAGGTTGACGTCCTTGGGCAGGTTGTTGAGGAGGAGCATGATGTTGACAGGGTTCGAAAAGTCTTCCTTGCAGTTGATCATGCGTTCCTCTGCCAGTGTCAGAATCGTGTTCATGATCTTCTTTGCCGTTGGATTCAATCGGATCTCGTACAATGAGGCAATTTTCTACAAAGTGTAAATAAAGTAACCACGACGTTAGCATACTGTGCCAAAAATCGTCTCTTTTTTTTCCCCAACTGCAACGAATGAAAAGAAGAGGACCATCATACCATATTACGCCATCTAATAATGAATCGCTCGTAGTTGATCTTGAAAAAGACGTCTGCCTCGACCTCCTCAACAATCACCAAGTCTCCATCTGTCAGCTTACGACGCTTATCTCCTTCGAACCTATCATGATCCGTAGTGTCCAATGTGCGTTTCTATACAATTATGAGTCATCAACAAGACACTCTCAGTTAGACCAACTGTCACTGATGCTCCTATCGAAAAAAAACACTTCCCCACAGAAAAAGAGTCCTGCAAGAACCGCATAATCCCGCCTACCAATCCAACGATGGAGCTCGTCTGATCCTGCAATTTCTGCGCTCCCAATGTCTTGCGGATGTTGGCGAGTTCTGCTGCGGTCGGTGGCAGAGTCATCTTGTCTGTTTCCCGCTTCTCTTCTGCCATTTCCTTATCTGTCGCGTTCAACGAGTCCGAGGGCCGGACTGCGATCAAACACTTTTCCTTGACCATCCTCGTGAACGCCTTCTTCAACGACGAGACACCTATTTTTCAGTCGGATCAAATAAAAAAAAAAAGGATAAAAAGAGGGCAAAGCCAAACAGTGATTAGATACCTCACCGCATGTACCCAGGACCAGATCGCAGTCCGTCATAAAGCACTCTCCATATAAACCCAACACACAAGTCGACAACAAAAAAAGTGATTCCTTACGTTGCGCCTGCGACCGTCCACTAGCGGCTCCTCCAGCGCTCGGTGAATGTGCCACAATCTCGTTGATGCACTCAGTGATCGTCAATTTTCCATGGGTCAACAAAGCGTGTGCGACAGCAGCCCCATCACGCTCGAACCATTCCTGACAATAATGCAGCACCTTGGCGATCAAGGGCCGGTGCAACAGCTCTGGTCGGTTGATCTCATAATAGGTCACGATCCGGCTCCGCTCCTGTGCCTCTGCGTAGACAGCGACGTTGTGTTGGATCATCACGAAGAGGCATTCCCGAACTTGACGTGGTTTGAGGGACGTGAGCATCGCGATCTGAGCGACGGGCATACGACCCTTGCGAAGAATCACATTGGCGACTTTCTGGCAGATATTGAAAGATAAAACCAAAATGAGGCTTTAGTACTTGAGGTGAAGAGAGAGAGAGAGAGAGAGAGAGAGAGAGAGAGAGAGAGAGAGAGAGCGACTCGAGTGACGGACAAAGAAACTGAATGGTCTGTTCTGTTACCTCAACGATAGGACCAAAGTGTTCCCTCACTATGAGGCGGCACAGTCGATTCTCTAAAAGTCGACAAGAAGAGGGTAACTCGCATCAACTTTCCAAGGTCCTCTTCTACTTTCGCGTCCCCCCTCGTCCCGTTTTTCTGTCCAATTTTTTTTTTTTTTTTTTCGCGAGACCCCCCTGTCCATTGTCCATACCATGGGTACTCATGTCACTTCCAGTTGTCGATTGTTGCCTCGTAATACACGAAGGCTGGGGCCACACAGGTAGAAAGATAGAAAGATAGAGAGAGAGAAAAGGAGAGAGACAAAGGATGAATGAAAAGGGCGGTGGGCAAAGGTGAGCAAAGGTGAGCAAAAGGGGCCAGTGATGCTTGAAAGTGTTCTAAGGGTTTGTTGACAACCTTAAGCTCAAAGCCACCAGTAGCCCAAAACTCAATTGGGCACATTTTTTTTAAAACGCGTGTGCTACGCGTCTGCAACGCGTCAAACAGAGATACAAAACATACTATGTACACCGCACCCAAAGGGAGATACAAGATACTACACCGCGTTTTATTTTATCTATACACGACCTGGATACATCCCGCCCCTCCTCCAATTTTTTTTTCTCTCTCCCTCAGACCTTAGATCTGAATACAATGACTTGCTGGGAACCACCCCGTCGTCTCTTTCCCAACCTTCTTTCCAAAATACCACCCATCATCATTCAATCCAAACACCACAATACTCTCTCCTGCCTCAAACGAAAGCTGCCTTGCTTCTGTTGAAGTATACGGATAAATCGCTGTGCACTCAAACAACGCCTGCGCAATTCCAATCTCATCCGCGTCCATTCCTTCATCCAGCGCTGGCGGTTTGGTGTTCGCCATCGGATCCTGATATTCCGACCCAAAACCGCCTCCGCCGGCTCCAGAGCTGAACGAATAAGCAGACGACGCTACGGATAGAGGTCTGACACCAAACTGGTTACCTCCGTGATTGTTTCCAAAGGGCTCATACTCATCCGAGATCACAGATCCATCATGGAAGATAGACTCTGGCATCTCGAACGGGTTGTCGTCGTCCCCGGGGAAGAACCGTGGTAGCATCGGTAACTGATGCAGTCCAACATCTGTTGGAGATGTCAAAAGATCGCCCTTGGATGTCGATTTTGAGAACCAAGATGATCGTTCAGATCCGGGGGTGTGCAGCGGTAAGGGCGCAACACTCGAAGAGCTTCCAGATCGTGATGCCAAGCGGAGCGAGGCTCTTTTGCGTCGCTGGGCCGTCTCACGCATACTCTGGAATGCCATTTCTGAGAGAAAAAGAGTGATAGAAAAAAAAATGGACATACGTAAGATTAGAAATGTGTAAAATAAAACATAGCCATAGAACATAGCCATAGAACCGTATGAATTAACTTCTATTCCAGAAAAGGGTAGCAAGTGAGCGTACCATGGGTAGATTCAACATTCCTGATCAACGAAACCCTTTCAAGGCGCGCAAGCGGGCCATCGTCCCTCTGCATCGCTGTAATGTAATCCTCGCATATATTCATCGTCGCCATATATCCCGGTACATCCATCGATACCGTTGAATCGATGTTCTGGATATAGAACTCGAGAATTTTGCCCTTGACTTGAGAATAGAAATACATCTGGACCCTGCTGAACTCCATGACGATTAGGTCAAAGTACTGAGTGGTCAGGCCTAGGAAGACAGGAAGCTCATCCACCAGCTGCTCGTTGATCGCGGTATATGCCTCTGCGGACTCCAGCATGTTCTTGTCAATCTATCCAAGAGCGATTATAATGCAAGCATTGTCAGTTTTGCTATGGTCAATCGTTGCTTAATGAGTCGACGACCGATCCACGGTTTCTAAAAAGAGTGGAATCAAACATACTGTATCTCCACGCTCTTTCATCCCACGGACGCTATCATAGTCCAGCAACTTCTTTTCTCGTTTCTTCATGACCTGTAGGGGCCCTGAAAAGAGTCTAAGGAAGTTTTCAATGCTCTTGTAGACCGTCTTCTTAAGCCGCGCCTCAAGCTCCCTTCCGATGGTTTTGGAGAACTGAGAGAGACTCTTGTGGAATTCGCTAACAAGGACGGTGGACCGGTTTTCGTCATGACGATGGATCGGCACCATGCTGTAAATCTCCCTGAGCGTCAGTGCGAAGGCCTCCTGGGTATCAAAAAATTCTGAATAGAGTGAAAAATGCCGGCCTGATTAGCACGGAGATCTTTTCTGAAGCCCAAATGTGCCGTTGATATTTGTAGTAATCCTGTCCTACGTTTAATGGAGAGCAGCCATGCCAAGATATATTTGACAAATTCGCGAGCCAAACTCTGCTGAAGGTTGAACTTTTCTAGCAATGCTTCAAAGAGGATATCGACGGTGACATCGGACCCACCCACAGCTTGACGAAGCTGTTGCGTTGTTCGAGAAAACTTCTTGTTGAATCCATGGCTGATAGAACAAAGTAAAAATATCCGATGTTTAGTAAATTCATGACAGCTGGAATAATGACCTGGCCAGTGTTGTAAAGCAATCTTCCCATAACATACACAAGCTATGACGAGAGAAAAGAAAAGAGGCAAGAGCGGTCAGCTATCAAATCTATGTCATGTAGGGCTATCCCAAGAGTGTGAGAGAGAGACCGAGAGCAAGAGTGTGCGTGGAAGAAGTTCAGTGGATCGCCACTTACGTCTGAATCGGTCTTCTTTTTAGGGCCAACGATCTTTTCTACAATATCCTTGCGCTTCTTAATCTCGTTAATTTCCTCTGCAATTTGCACCATGTCCTTCTGAACCTCTGCAAGACTCTCGTAGTCTGCGTGTTCGTGTGATGTTAAAGCGTGGATTTGCTAGAAGGAAGAAAGAATTGATTGATACAAGACGCGTGCCCAAATATTAAAGATCATAATCAAGATATCCAACAGCATCTCACACAGCTTGAACACGAAGCCTTCGCACATACGTTGATTAGGAGGGGGTACTTGAGAACCCTTTGTACGGGCTTGATCAAAAAGCTGGCTAGATCCCAAGTAGTGGTCTTGCCCTTACACTTCTCTTGGCATGCGTCAAAGAATGGCTTTAAATCTTTTCTACTGTCCAGTTCCTGAAGGTACTGTGCCGAGGCCTCCTGTCGCTTACAGTACTCTGAGTAGACTCGTCGGATCCTCGATGTCTATTTTCAATGGCAGAAGTTATACAGTACACAGGGTCAGATATGCAGAAAGGAAATAGAGAGCATCCCTTCTCAAATTCGACAGACGTTATGTTTGCGTACCATTTGCAGAAATGCCTCCCCAACAAATGTGTTGGCATCGTTGTACTCTTCGCCTGAGCCTCCTCCGCAGGCAGGCGTCAGAAGCGCAATAAAATCCAAAGAAAGCTCGATGACTTCACCCAGGTTCATGAAGACAATCTTTTCGTCCGCTTGTGAAAACAGAGGCGATTCAATCATGTCCGTCACATAGACCTATTTTTTTTCCCCAAATGCTAACGATTAGTATGCGCACATGCAAATCGTTATCCGCTATAATTCATTCAGGTGGTCGAATACATACCTCCTGCAAGAGCAGCAAATCTTTCGAGTAACTGATTTCAGTCTCCAACAATTCCTGAATAACCCGGCGCCTCTTATCCAGACGATGCTTGCGCTCCTTCTCTTCTGGTGTATCCTCCGCAGATAATAAAAAGCTGTTTGATCGCGAAGGCAGCTTCGGCTGCAGTTCCTGTGGCGAATCTGGGCGAGGAGCCGCCCGTTGAGGTGCAGGTGGCGCCACTTTACCTATGAGCACAGAGTCCCTGCCTGGGACCGATACAAGAGGCGTCAGCTTCGCACTGTTGTTGAATTGCTGGAAAACAGGGTTCTGCTGAATTTTCGATGATGTCCGTGATGGTAAGGGTGGTCGCGCTGGCAGTGGTGTTGCAGGTCCAGCCTCATCTTCGTCGCTTCCCATGAACGGATTTCTTTCCGATTCTGGTGTCTCTACACTGGTTGGTGTCCTAGGAGGGGACGGGGTTTTTGTACGGAAACTAGGTTTGACAGGAGGTGGAGGTCTTGGCAGCTGCTTGAAGGAATTGGATGATAGGTGTGATGTTGATGAGGACACCGCTAACGAAGGATACTGAGGCAAACTGTGCCTTATCGTTGACTTTGATGTTGACGTTGATGTTGGTGCCGTAGTGCTAATAGAGTCCATTGACGCTCGCGATGCTCGAGCTGCAACCGCGGGATTTTGTGAATTGATGGCTGTTTTGGGTTTCGGCTGTGGAGTGTCCTATACAGAAGGATTCATGGGGAGGTTCAAAGGAGATGATGTGTTAGCAATTTCTGCCAGAACAATCATACATGCAGCAGCTTGGTATCAGTACGTCGTTCAGTAGATTCAATGAGCCCCTGCACGTACAGGTTTTGGCAGCGATACGTTCGGGACCGACGCCTGCGACTGGAACCGCGCCCTTAGGTTCCCAAAATCGGGTTGGCTGTTATCAATTCCATCACCTGAAGATATTGATCCTGCACTGGGTGCGCCTCCTCGGCTACTTCCTGACTCTCGTTGAGGTGGTCCTGGCGAGGACACTGAGCGTGGTCGACTGTGGTGCGAAGGGACGTCCAGTTCGCTGGAATTTAGCTGCTGAATGCGCGAGACTGCCGCGTGGTGGAGGTGTCCAGAGCTGGTACTCTCTCCTGCTACTCTTGAGGATGATCCATAAGTTCCCACGCCGCCCAAGAATAGCGGCGAGCTGTTCTGCTGTCGTTCAAAGGCCTTCTTCAGGTCCCCAAAGGCTGTCGAAGTAGGCGCACCATTGTCCGTGACTGTGATCGGTGGCCTTTGCGAGGATGCCGTCGAAGACGCCGAGTTGTTAGCAGTGCTATCTGTCGGAGCAGAGACAAGAGCACTTGGCTTGGGTTTAATAGGCGGAGGCGGTCTCTTCTCAAGCCCAGCGCTAGTGCTTCTTGCGAGGTATGGCGGGTTGGCAGACTGCATTGTCTCAGCGAGAGACTCTAGCTAGTGATGCCGCGTAAAGGGTTGAGGCAGGAGTGTCCTGCGTCGTTGTTGAATGCGAGACGATGCCGTTCGATTCCTTTGGTATGTGTACAGGAGGGGGACTCAGTCGGTGAGTGTGGGGATGGAGGTGAGTCGGTAGAGTTCAGTTACGAAGCGAGACCAGGGACGAGCTCAGGAACAAACGACGGTCGAAGGCAGGGGTGAGAGAGGCGAACAAAAAAAAAAAAACGAGCACCGCCATTGTGTGCAGTGCGGGGTAGAGCCGAACAAATACGTCATTCAGTTACTGTGCGCATTGAATTCTAACGTTCTGTTGGGGGTTTATTAGTGTTGGGCATGCATCGAGTTTTTTCTTCTAATGTTACAAAGATGGTTGTGGTTGAGGTACTGGACGGATAGCAGTTAAAGAGAGGAAACATAGTAAAGAATTAAAGAATGAATAGTCTGTACAAATACACAAAAACAGAGGCATATATAGAGTGAGTACTTGTCCAAGCACTGGAATAATATTTAGAGGTGCCTCTTCGTCTCATGTCATGGACGAGAGCGAAGTCGTCGTTGAAGGTGGTGACAGCGAAGACGAGTCCGTCGAGAGCTTCAGCTTCTTGGGCGCCGGCGGAAAGCTTGGTGGTCGCTGCTCTGCTTCCTCCTTCACGCTGTTCCTGTCTCGCTCATACTCTTCCTCGTATTCGCCCTCAGATCGCTCTCTCCGTCGTCCATGCTGAACTTCACTCTCCGTCTGGTCAAAGTCCATCTGCCGATCTCGTTCGGCATTACGCGTGCGGTCAAAATCTCTGTAGTCATCTCCAGGCGCACCATAGTCTTGATCGTGTTCACGTTCATATTCCATGTAATCGCGGCCACGTTCTCTGTCACGATCTCGATCGGGTTCTCGCCCACGATCTCTGTCTCTGTCCCGCTCGCGGTCACGCTCTCGTTCACGTTCTCGATCAGGATCACGGTCATAGTTGCGATCCCTTTCCCGTCCCCGAAAGTCATGAAGGTCCCTTTCTCTGTCCCTCTCGCGTCCACGATCGCGATAATAATAATCATCCTCATCATAACTTCTCTCACGACCACGTTCCCGTTCACGATCATAATCGCGTCCTGGACGATCTCTGTACCGATCGTAATCACGATCTCGTTCGCGGTCGCGCCCACCTCTGTCCCGATCGCGGTCCCTGGACCAATCCCGACCGCGATAGTCGACTCTTCGTCGTCCATAGTCTCGATAGCGATCCCTATCTCGTTCGCGATCTCGGTCCCTGTCTCTCGCATAATCGTAGTGCCGACTGCGACTATAGTAGTCATATCCAGCGCCAGTGCTTTCGTGGCTGTCATGATAGCCCTTTGGATGCTCAGGAATGGGCGGCGGAATCTGGCTGCGGTGAGGATCGTCATGACTGAAGGAACCCCGGTGGGAATCGGCCATATAGGGGTCTCCAGGCTGTGAGGGCAATGGAGCGGCGACAGATGGCTGTGGCAAATGGCCTGCTCTAGAGGGATCAAAGGCTCCTAGATGTTCTGGGTAACGGCTTAGTCCTGGTGCTCCATTGACAGGGTCGTGCGGATGACCAGCTTCATGCGCATATGGGGGTACCGGAGGAGGAGGCGGATATCCTGGAGCGTGCGGAGGAGCACCGCGGTAATCAGGTACAGCTTGGGGCATGTGTCGTAACGGCGGAGGTTGGGCACTTTGCGCAGAGGAGTAGGGGAGATAGGAAGGAGAAATAGCTGGAGGCGCAACAACTGGCTCTGCTGGCTTTGCTGGAGGCTGAGTCACGACCGCGTTCTGTACCTGTTCAACGGCGACAGCAGCGGATTCTGCACTGTTGGATCCCGACATTACTACCAATCCAATAGGGACCACAGGGGCGGCTGGTACTGCCATGACAGGCTTCATCTCGCCGCTCAATGCGTGCTTTCTTGAGCTGGAAGGACGCGCTGCCTCTATCGGCTTGCTCTGCTCAGGTTGGCGGTGGTCTGCTTTGTCTCCATCGCTGGGATGCCTTGGGTGGTGCTGTGGCTGTGGTTTGGGCTTTGCATTCGCCTTCTTTCTCTGCTTTGACTCATACTCGTGCCAATCGCCCTCGATTTTCGGTAGACTATTGAATAGAACGATATCGTGCTGTTAGTGCAGGTCCAGTGTCCCTGATTATGCGAATCGAAAAAGAGTGCAGAACAGTATCCTCTGACACATACTCTTCAGGCTTGCAAGCAGCGGGCTCTTCCTCAGTGAAGTACGCAAACTTTGTGAGTGCCTCGACAGCAGTCGGGCGCCCCCTGGGGTTCAGGTTGAGCAAGGCTTCGGCTAGATCGAGAGCTGCAGGGCTCATGATCCTGCCAAAGATCTCTCTGAATTTGGACGGCCTCGACTCTGAGCTGACATGCTTGATGAGCTCGTACCATGGCAGTTGCTCAACGTCTGGCCAGGTATCCTTTTGCGGTGTGCCCATCGTTTTCCAGATGTGGTCTAGTTGCGTGATCTCATTATGACCCTGAAAGATCGGTTTCCGGGTAAAAAGCTCGACCATGATGCACCCAGCGCTCCACATGTCAACCTCTGGACCATATGCCGTCGCTCCAAGAATGAGTTCAGGTGGCCGATACCACAGGGTGATCACCCGGTTCGTGTAGTCCCGCTTTCGCTTTTTCTGAAATAGTCTTGCCAGACCAAAATCAGCGAGCTTCAACTCGCCCAACTTGTTCACCAGCAGGTTAGATCCTATTGAACAAAATAAAACAAAACAAAACAAAGGATTTTTTTTTTTTTGTTAGCGGATGGACCGATAAAAGGGAAATGCTCTCCAAGCCGACAGACTGGCACCAAGGGAAACATACCTTTGATGTCGCGATGAAGGACGCCCTTGTGGTGCAGAAATCCAAGACCCTCCAGAAGTTGTTTCATAAGACATTTGACATGGTCAGGGCGGAACTTTAGCTGGGGATGCTGCAAGATTCCAGTCAAATCGTGATCCATGTATTCGAACACCATGTAGACTGCGCCTTTAGAAACCATGAGCTCCTTCAGGCTAACGACATGGCGGTCGCTCAATGACTGCAACAACTTGATCTCTCGCATAGCGGTAATAGGGAACTATAACAATGACAAAAATAGTCAGCACTTAATCCCAGTATTCAACGACGAGAGATATTAACGATATATACGAATAAACATACCCCATCCTTTTCAGCCTCCATGCGAATCCTCTTCAGAGCGACATATTCTCCTGTCTGCTTATTCCTGGCCTTGTATACTTTGCTATTCGTTGCCAGATGTAGAATACCAAGAAGAACCAGAACAAATAGAGGCATATAAGATTGTATTCTCAATGCTCTCCGCGCAATCATTGTCACACCGAACTATAACTTACCCATAGGTTCCTTCACCGACTTGGCCGACACGCTCATACAAGTCTTCTGACTTGACTGCGACAGGGGTAGGTAGAGTAGGGATAGGTAGAGTAGGGACAGGCAGAGTAGGGACAGGTTGCAAAGCTAGACCGACAGGAGGATACGGCATTGGGTAGGCGGGTGCTTGGTGATCCATGGAAGGTGAGCGACGTACATCTGGATGCACTGGATGCATCTCGTGATGTCCTCCTGCTGTGTATCCAGTATCCGTACTGGCTACCCTTTGACCACCATTCTCCTGATAACTATAATCGTATCGATCTCTATTCCTTGGAGATGGTGCGCGACTGTGGCGATCGTATTCCGGTGGATAATGCGATGGCCAGCGACCTTGAGGGCGCCTGCTATCATATCGGTGCTCGCTATCAGGACCGTGCCATCCTTCTCGATAGTGCGAAGACCGTGAATGTCGATAGTAATTTCCATGTGAGCTGTAATAGTCGTCGTCGGCGGTCGATCTGCGCGGTGGCGGTGGTGCATTTCCAGAAGAGCTTGTATATGCTGGCTCCGTAGGTGGTTGTGATACTACGACAGCAGCAGCAGCAGCAGTTGTTGAGGGATGCTGAGGAACATACCCAGGAGGAGCCACAGGTGGATGAGGCGGGGGTGGAGGCGGGGGTGGAGGCGGGGGATGTCCATTAGTTGGGAGCGTGGATGGGGCTAATGGTGCAGCTGATATCTGAGCTACCACTGGTCCTGGTGCTACTGGAGGCTGCGGTGGTGGAGGTGGGGGTGGAGGTCGAGCAGCTGTCGCGTCTGATGATTCCGGAGCAGGCGTAGAGGCTGGCTCGAGGAGAGTATTGGTGTTTCGATCCCGATCCTGTACAGAGGCTGACAGAGTGTTGATGGTCGATGAGTGGACGACATTATCTGCTGCTGGTCCAGTGGGCAAGTTTTCCGGCGAATCTGATGCAGAGTGTTCCCGGCCTCCTGATGGTCGCTCACGATCATAGTCATAGCTGCGAGAAGGTGGTCGATCATGTCCCTTGATAGAGCGCGTTTCGCCCTCTTCATCACCTTCCTTCCAATGACTGTGCTCACGCTCGCGATCAGGTTCTACACTGCCATATTTTCCGCCTATGCCTGACCGTGTACCGTCATCATCATAATCATGCTCATGATGAGAATGTCGATCATGGTCTTTGCTATCGCGGTAACGCCGATCGTGCCTGTCATGTCTGTATCCTCTGTAATCACGATCGCTTGAGTGATCAGCGTGGTAGCGATAGTCTCTATATCCTCGCTCGTGCCGGTAGTCTCTGTCGCGGTCGTAATCACGTTCATGGCTCCGTTCCCTACTATATCGATCTCGATGACGTCCTCTGTCTCGTTCTCTAGATCGTTCGTAGCGACCCTTAGAGTAGCGATCTCGTTCACGTTCACGGTCCCGGTCCCGCTCGCGCTCCCTGGACCGGTCCCTGCGATCACGGCTCTGTTCTCTTCTCCAGTCTCTGGTTGCACCATAGTCGCGAAATGTAGGTGGATTGGCCGGCTCCTTTGGAATGATGTCTTGGGCGAGCTGTGGTTTCCTGCCGAGGATCTCGTGCTGTGAGTCCAGTTCGCGTAAAAGCTGCAGTGCGGCAGCCGAGGCAGCGGCAGCAGCACCTGAACGCGTAGCAGGTCGACTAAAGGAACTAGAAGAGGAGTAGCTGCTGGAATAGAGGGACTCTGACGCACGCGCGGATTGGAAGGGCAGAGCAGGGGTCGGCAAAGGTTTTGCGACGGCGGGAACAGAAAAAGACGCGGTCAGAGTTGCAGCTTTAGTGGCCGTGGGAGTTGTAGGGTCCTGGGCTGTTGTGCTCACTGCCTGTGTTGTTACAGTGCCGCTGTCCTGTAGGGCTGTTCCCGGGGGTGTTCCTAGGGATGTTCCTGAGGATGGCGGTGGTGGCCCGTGAGAAGAACCTGGTTGGTCCTCATTCATGACTCCTTGATTCGATCAAATTACAAGGTGAGGGGGAACAATAGCAATGGACAAGATAGAGGTAGGCGGCCAATGCATTTAATGTACAGAAGAACAAAAGACAAGCGGTTGCAAAGGGAAGGACGACAAAAAGGAGCGAAAGAGGGTGGAGTTGAAGTGTATCTTTAAATGGATTTTTTTATGACGTCACTGTATTCAATTTAATCGTTGTTTCACCGTAATCTGTTTCAGACGGAGAGTGCGCCATCCCCACAAACCAGGGGCCTAGGAAAGGCCACCTGAAGCATTTGCTGCCTAGTAGCATCAAATGTATGTGCAGGGATAGGATAGTGATTCAGACTAACTGGGCAGTATTAAGTATATCCACTTATGCCCTAGAAGAGCAAGGCGTAAACAAGCGACGATTTGTTCGCCCCTATTGCCAATGGTACAACAACTTGTAAAGGCTGCTTTGTGATGGTGTATGTGGGTGTTGGGCTGTTGCTGTTACTGTTACTGTTACTGTTGTTACTGTTTGTTGTTTGCACAGCCGCATGGGCAATTGAGGCTGTCCATCTCCCTCGGTATTGTTAACCCCCTTTGAGTTTGAGTTGAGCGCTGTGAGTTGAGAGCAGCATCATCTTATTCCAGGCAATTTCAATCCCTCTGACCCGATTCACACTATCTCTATTTTTCTCGGACACAAAGTGCTACATGGAAGGACCCTTTTTATAACTAAGAAGAAGAAGCACACCTCTCCTCCTCCTCTTTCTCCATCTTCTTTCTTCTTTCCTCCTCCTCCTCCTCCTCCCCTGGCTTCATCTGTCTTTTTTATTTTCTTTTCAGTCACTCACTCCCCCTCCTTTGCTCCCTGTACCTATACCCTACCATTGGGCTATCCCCCTTTGGTCAATTGCCCGTTTGTCTCTTGTCCCTGCCCCTGTCCCTGGATGCTATAAAAATACCTTTTATTTCATCTTCCCCTCTCTGTCTCGTCCTCTTTCTCGCTCTTCCGCTCCAATACCAATTTCGACCCTGAATGTCACACCCAAGTTCAGGACCCGTCCGATCTCAGGATAATCTTCCAAACCCTCCAAGACCCAACAGCCCCGGCTCTTCTCACAACAGCAACAATGGCAATCGATACCTCGCCCCACCTTCTCTCCCCCAAACAGCATCTTTGCTTCCCGCGCAAGAACCTCTCTCTTCACACAGCTCACCCTCTCAATATGCCCATGCAACCAATGCTCCCTTTCGCTCTTCCTCCCGTCGAAACAGGGGCAGCAATTCCTATAGCAACAGCTCTGCAACCTCCCCAGACCTTCGACCACAACGCTCCCTGGTCATGAAACATCGTCTTCGCCGACTGAATGACTATTATGAGGGTCAATTACAAAACACCAACAGCCCTGAAGGATCGCAACCACAGCTGAAACCATTACCCCCTCTGCCTCCAGGGGTAAACTCATCTCAGGGGGGCGGCCTACCGAAGCGGAGGGGCGCCAGTATTGGAAGAGGGTCTCGACAAAGACGCGACCCTGGCGCCACTTCATCCTATAGTCAGCCGAACACGGAAGAACAGATCACTTCCGGGCTTTTAAATCACGAATCAGATGGGGGTGGTGAACATCATCAGTATCCGAAGCTCGGTCGTACGGGATCAGAGCCTTCATCGTATGCTGGTGTAAGCGAACCCTATGAGATGCAACCGATACCTTTGGACCTGTCGACGATCGATCTTAACGACGATGGTGCAGAGAAGGCGCGACGGCTGCATGGCGAGCGGCTCAAGTACGGACACGATTACAAATGCGAGTACGAATCCACGGAGGAGCGACACTACCGCACCCTGACAGAAGCGTTGCACGGGCACCGACCGGACCGCCATCTGTTTCCATACAGGAACAGGAAGGATAATCTCCATGCTCTGAAGACGTTCTTGCGGAGATTTTATTTCGTCCTGTTAATCATCCCGGCCTGGGTTATCCCCAAGGTCGTGACAGCACAGGCTGTACATGAACAACAGATGCAAGAAGCAGGAGGAGGACAAAGAGGAAGCGAGGCCGGTGCAGCAGGAGGAGCGGAACATGGGCCTATGTTGAGCAAGTGGGTTAATATGACTGTCTTTGCGTTGAACCTGTTGGCGATGATGCATTTGGGAAAAGCGGCTGGCGCATGCATGGAGGAGCTCGTTCCTAAGCTTGGCATGGTATGCGCATTCTTTTTCTTTATTGCCCTTGACAATATTTGACTCCGTTTACCTTGAATGCACGCCGCTAACTTGGCATGGCGCCTTTTTTTATTTGTATGATAGAGCGTCGTCAGCATCTTTGATGCAATGACAAGTAGTTCTGTTGAGTTGGCTGTTGCTGCCTTCGCATTGATGAAAGGCCTCGTCCGCGTGGTCCAGGCTGCGATGCTCGGCGCCATCCTCAATAATCTTTTACTCGTAAGTAACTTGTATTCTTTATTTGTTAAAATGGTATCGATGATGCGGATTGGATGGTTTTTCATTCTTAATATTCATCATGACCATAGATGATGGGACTTTCGCTCGCCGTCGGAGGTTATTACCACAACAAGCAAGAGATCCAAGCCGATACCTCTCAAACCGGCATGAATCTCCTCATGATCGTCTGTATCTCCTATGTCATTCCCGTCGCTCTCGACTACACCTTCACCGATATCCGCACCGCAGCCTTGCCAGCCCATCTAAACACAACCCAACTTCTCGTAGAGCACGCAGAGATCCGTGAGATAGTTGACCATGATCTCCTAGCGATCAGCAAACTTATGGCCGTGATCATGCTCCTTCTCTACGGCTGCTGTCTTCTCTTCCAGTACAGCTCCCGATCCTTTATGGTGACGCCTGAAGCGAAGCACACGGAGGCCCATACAGTCCACCGTCGCAATGTCCATTACTGGTTCGCAGGATTCGGATACACGGTCATGCTAGGAGCACAGATTTACTCGGCGAACCTCCTTGTCCATGCGGTCGAGGCACTAGGAAAACAGTTTGAGCTGAACGATTCCTTTGTCGGCTTTGTTTTGCTCCCAATAGTATTGATCTCGGATCTGCAGGAGGAAGTTATTGCCATCAAAGAAAGTAGGGCAAATCGTCTGGACCGGTCCATTGCACTGATGATCGGCAGTTGTATGCAGATCGCGCTCCTGGTGACGCCGTTATTGGTCCTGTTGGGATGGGCCATTGACGAGCCCATGAATTTCCGATTCAGTGTGTTGGAGGCTGTGATCTTGGCGGGTTCGGTCTTGATCGTGAACTATTTGATCCAGGACAACGAGACCAATTGGCTGGAAGGATGTCTTTTGTTAGGGGTGTTCCTTATGTGTGCTTTAGCATTTTACTTTGATATCCAGCCCTTCGAGCCCGCTGGAGGAGGACACGGTTCTACGAGCGGAGGCGGTGCCAGTGGAGGTGCTGGTGGGGGAGGAGGAGATCACCATTAGAAACGGGGAGCGATCGACATCTGAACAATTTACCTGTATCAAAAGACATACAACGTAGGATATAAATCGCATGCATTATTATCATGTTGCGCTGCGCAGATCCGTCTGAGTATAAACCAAAATAAGTCGAATTGCTGGAGGAAAAGAAAATCGTTTCCTTTATCACCACGCCATGCTATGCCATAATCCCAAGCAACTACTGCCTGGGATCTCTTTTTATTTTTATTTTTCAAGGCTTTCTTCCCACTGTGCGCTTCTTCTATATCCATTATCCTGATTTTTTTTTATGCTGAAGCTGAAGCTGAAGTAGTGTTCGATCCGGATCCAGTTCCGGCTAATGAAGCAGCAGCGGCCTGGTTCTCCTCGGGGGTGCCGTAAAGAATATCGTGGCGTTTCTGGTTCGCAATTCGGATCTGCATCTCTCTGTCCCGACGCTCAAAATTCGTGAAGGCCGTATCCGATCCGTTGCCAAAGCCTCCCAATGCAGCCGCTACCATCAGCCAGCACTACAAAAAAAATATCCCCAGGAAGGAATCGATTTTATGAATGAACGATAGAAGCAAAGTAATAAGAGAGGAGAGAGAAGTTAGAGTCAATGACGTTACACGTGTGTCAGAACAGCGGAATGGAGAATTCGATTCAGGCTGAAATGACGGTGCAGCTACAAAGATTTTTTTTCGAAATAGCGCTTGTAAAGGATTGATGAATCCGAACAAGAGATAGAGGATCAAAGATCTCGAAGGCCCCGGGGGATGGATAAAGGATAAAGTGTACGTACCTTCTGTGGAGGTCTGACAGCCCGGAACTTAGGCCAGGTGGCATGGAGAACACCACCGAGAAAGAGTGCGACGGCCGAGTACTTGACCGCACCAATGAGTCCTCCACGCATGGCTTCACCGGCAGCGAGGTCATCGTCGTTTTTCTTGATAAGACGCATATTGTGTATGTGTGTATATGTTTGGAGGGTTGATTGGTTGGTTGAGAGTTGGGAGTTAAAGAGAGTTGAGAGATTCGGAGGAAAGTGGAGAATGATGCAAAAGAAAAAGGCCATGGAGAAGGTCTGTGTCGGAAGCGTGAGACCAACTTGGAGCAGTCCCGCTTCATTTGTCTCATGCACAAATAACCGTAGTAGCAGTAGTATTACAATACGTGTATTGACTATATAAAAAAAAAACCACGCGTTTCATCTCTATTTGTTTCTAAATATGCCTCTGCTGTGCCCATCAGATCCTTGTGGATACATCCATGTCCCTGCTTATCGTATTTCATTGATCAAAAGCATTAGTAATGCGCGATTACTTCGACTGACTTTTTTTTTCTTCTTTTTTCATTTTTCAAAAATGGGGCCTATTGAAGTTCAGTATAACAAGTGCACTGTCAGCAACCAAGCAAATTGCTATGCGCATCGATCCAGTGAGAACGTAAGGAAAGAATCGACAGGAGCTTACTTTTCGAGGTACTCATGTTCGTTCTGCTGCCCTTCCTCCTCATCTCCCTCTCCTTCATCATTCAATCCACGATGATGTTCAAACTGTCCAAACTGTGGCAGCCCGTAGATATGCTGAGGTGGACCCATCATGAACGAGTTCGCGTGTGCGATCCATTCATGTTGATTTGGATACCCATGTCCAAGCGTGTTCCCGCCCAACCCTCCAATCACCCCAGAGCGAGAGTGCATGAGGTGGTTCTGATCCTGCAGATACTGGTCCTGATATAGAGGGTAACCCAATGGCTGGTGCTGCTGAAATGTCGGTAGCGGCTGATCCTGCTGTTGAAGCTGTTGATCCTGTTGCTGCGATTGCAATTGGGATTGCTGTTGTTGTTGTGATTGCTGTTGCTGTTGAAGCTGCGGTTGGTGATGACTCTGAAGGAGCCCTGGGTACATATAAAAGCGCGGCGAGAACGTGTCGTTGATATGACCCGCGTTGATATCATATTCAGAACCCAATCCTCCTTCTCGCCCGACCGCTACTCCCTCTTCATCATTGTTGCTACCGCCGTTTCCGAAATAGTATGGATGACCCGTGTTTCGCGAGACAAAATCGGCTTCACCTGTGGAGGTGACTCCAACGTTGGGAACAGTACTGGACGACGACCCTGACAAAAGTCCCGATCCAGAGTGCTCATTGAGTGAACCGTGGATCGGGTGCGGTTTTCCAATGGGTCCAAGATGTGCCAGGAATGGGTACTGGTGTGACGGAGAGCCAGGGTGCGGATGTTGCAGCACATTTACATTCGATGCAAATGTTGATGCTCCAGACCCTGGAATGGCTGCCGATGAGATCGTGGGCGAAGTCACTCCGATCGAAGACGCTGCGTTGCTATCAAATTGTGCTGGAGAGGTCACTCGATCGCCTGGTACACCAAGCCCCGGTAGATCTGAAGGCAACGGGGAAGCGCTCGTCCTCACCGATCCCTCGCTCGGTGAAAAATCTGTGGCGTGAGCAGATCCTGGGCCGAGAAGAGACGGCGAGAAGTTCCCGCCACCAAATGGAGGTGGGCCCATGTTAAATTGACCAGGCGGAGTTCCTCCGTGGAGCATAGGATGAGCCCCCATAGGCATCATGTGTGGCTGGTGGAAATTGTGAGGGAATCCGTGACCAAGTTGCGTATGCATAGCGTGGAGGCGATGTGCGTGGTGGTGAGGTTGGTGGGACGGATGATGAGGGTGGGAATGTGGGTGAGGATGGTGCGAAGGATGAGGGTGCATAATGGGTCCCATGTGGCCGTGCATTGGATGACCATGACCCATCGGGGTGTATCGGTCATAGTGGACGCGAAGGATTCGTCCATTGAACTCGTAGTTGTCAAACATCGCTATGGTGGCATAGTAAATAAGAAAAATCTTTAAGGATGTGTTTCCATGCAGCTTTTGGTATTTGAAGTATAATTGTGCTGGAGAGAATTTGCTCCGCAAGTGCAGGACAGGACTTACAGATGGCATTGCTAGCGTCCTCTGGGGTCGCAAACAAGACGGATCCAAAACCTCGACTTCGCCCATCCAACCCAAGAGCCACGTCAGCCCGGATAATTGTTCCTGCTTTGCGGAACAAGTCCTTGAGATCCTGCCACTGACATTGAAATGGTAGCTATGAAGGAGAGATAGGAACACGGTAAGATACCATCCCCATTTCACTCGCAATAGAATGTATGACCATATAGTGTACTGAGCATACATGCGCCTTACATTTCCCACGAAGACTTGGCGACCAGCGACAAAGTTTGGGTTCATAGGATGGTTTCTCTATATAAGTCCATTAAGGAGCATTAGAGGAGTCCTACTTGACAGATGCTCATGCAGAAAAATAAAGCGCATGGCTGTTGCATGCGGCGATACATACAAAAAATGGTCCAACGTGAGGCCCTAGTCCCATTCCTGGTGGTGGACCCCCCTCCAAATGACGGCCATTTTCCATCCCAGACCTGTCCTCCTGCACCTGGATAATACGGTCCTGCCAATGATACTGGTCAAACATGACTATGATGGATGATAGTATCAATACGCGTTGTTAAAACCAATATCGATGAGGAGTCTTACTGCGCTGCATTTTGTCAGTCAAAGTCCTGGGACGCTTACCTATGGCATTCTTAGCTTCCTCTTCGGTCGAAAAAATGACGGTACCATAGCCTCTGGAGCGATTTTCAGGACCCAGGGCCACATCAGCCCTGGTAATCCGACCAGCTTTTCGGAAGAGATCCTTCAAATCCTGCCATCGCACTCGAAAAGGGATCTATTAGACATAGGAAACTGTCAACTATACGTTTCTCTGGCCTACATCCAAACCGAAACAATGCTCTGCTGTCATGAAAAAAAAAAAATAGATTGTCGTGGCCCTCTCTTACATTTCCAACATGAATGGTACGCTTTTGAATCGGGTTGGTTACTTCAGCATCTGAAGGGTCCTCTTTAGAGACAGTATCCGCGGTGTTAATATTTTCTGTTGACGAGGACTGATCCTGTTCCGTTGACTCTACTGTGCCGCCATTTTTCTTAAAATCAGCGCCTACAGTCAGCTTATGATCTAGTGCTTCTGCAAGGTCGTCGACACCCTAGAGAAAATCAGAAGCCGTTAGACAAATATGAAAATCGTCCTGAAGAATCCACTTCACGAAAAAAAACCCCCAATTCTGTTTATCCGTACATCGTGATGGGTTAGGCCAGGTTTCCGAGATCCAAAATCGGTAATACTCCTGTCCTATTTGTCATATCAACAAAGAGATGCCAATGTGTTATTAATCGGTGAACACGGGCGCTTCCTGGATCATTTCTTTTCGCTCATCTAGAGATACCCGTACCTCTCTGACCTCCAATGGACGCCCTTTCCATTCGTAGCCATTGAACATTTCTATCAGATAACAGATAATGCAAATTCAAAGATCAGTCTCCGCCTGCTTGTCATGGTCGCCGAAATAGAAAACGATGCCCCGAATTAGAGTGAGCGAATTGAAAGCCTTGTCCATGTCAATAATACCTTGTGCCCTGTTAGCGTCCTCTAGAGTCGCATACAAGACGATACCGTGTCCCTTTGACCGACCATCCCGTCCCTGCATGATATTCGCACGCTGGACTAACCCTGCCTGCCGGAACAGGTCCTAATGTACCAACGTTTTTTGCTCAATTGTCAGATACATTTCCAACAAAGCGACCATTAACGAGCACGGAAAGGGTCCTTCCTAGTCCACCAGACCTACTTTGAGGTCCTGCCAGCCAACTGAGCTCGCATCAATGGTTTTTCCGTGAAGCAGACGAGAAAAGAGTAAGTTAGCATCGTCAAGAATGATGCGTTGCTCGCGATTTTTCTTCTTTCTTTTTGGGACGTTCCAGTACCTTGAAAGGGAATCTATATCGTGGAGAGGGTAGGCGAGTTGTTATATGTGTCAGTACGTAGATAACGCATTGAGACATTGTACGCGATCCCACTGTTGCTCAATTGCTTGACCTAATACTGGCGTTCTCTTCTGGTAAATACTTACGTTCCCAACAAACAGCTGTCGACCGCGCAAGCTCATTGTCCTAGCCTGCTCTTGAGTGTTCGATATGGGTCCAATTGAGGTCGTTATCTGAGGAGATGCGTTCCAATTGATGGGAAGGGTACGTTAAAGAGTGTTTCAACTAGTGGTTGTTGACGCTGTGGGGCTCTGTTTGCTGTAACACTCTTTGTACCTGAAGGGGGTTGGGAGGGTTGGAAGGGGTTAATATAAAATGTATGAAAAATGACGCGTTCTAGGAAGAGGACCAAGGGGAAGGGACGCCAAGAGACAGAGCTTGCAATGCGGTGGCGGAATGAGCGAAGGAAAGAGGGCGATGGGGAAGAGATGCGAAAGACGAGGTCTCCTCTTGGACGGACCAGGACGATGAGAAGGGAAAATGAGGTCACCAACCTTCTTTTTCTTTCTTTTATGTAGTCTTGCTCTTCACTTTGTGATGACTTGCAGGCGTTGATCCCGTGGCAGAAGGTGGGGGAGGAGGTGATCGAGCAAGGCGATGGAGAGAATTACCACCTTGACATCGCTCATCAAAAACGCCTTCCAGAACCTTATCTTCACGCGCACGTCAAGTCAGCCTTTTGCAATTCACAGCTGAGGCTTTATTCTTACAACCTGCTATCATTAAAAAAGCAAGGATTGGTCCATTGGCTGCTATACCATACACGCAAGTCGACACCAGACCCCATTCGACGTCTCGCCGAACGACTAGCCAGGTCGAAGAGCGGCGCTGAACAAGGCGCCTAATTGGATGGAGGCATGCATACAAACACAAGCTATTGGCTCACTGTTTCATGAACGCGTTTTCTGTCTCTGCGGAAGCACCACTACTGCAGGGAAATCTCAAAGAAAAGGAGGGACAATGGAGAGAGCGGCTGATGTGATGATAGTCTATCTGTGATAAAGAACTGCTGAAAGACATTTTTGCAATAAGACAAGATGATCTCCTTGCGAATGGATACACATTGTCTAGACGCGTCGTGAGTGATATGAAAGAACGATGATCGATAGCCCATGCTGGCATTGCAGGCATGCCCGACGTTCATTCTTTGCTCAACCCTTTTTCATGCCATGACATTCACATTTGTACAAACGTTCATTTATTACGTTGCGTCTTTTTTTTTTTATCTATTTGCGGTCGATATCAGAGTTTACTGCAAGAAGGCTTTCAAGCTCTCGATCTGCGCCTGCACAGTTACGCGGCTCGTGCCTCCAGGCGTGCAGCGGTTTTCAATGCTCTGCTCAAAGTTCCACACCTTCGACACATCCTCCTCGAAAGCTGGGTGGAGACCCTTAAAGTCCGCCAGGGAAAGGTCCGCCATCGAGCATGACCGTTCCTCTGCAAGACGAACCGCCTCTCCAGAGATGTGATGGGTCTCACGGAAAGGAACACCCTTCCTGACCAAGTACTCTGCCAGATCTGTCGCCAGCATGTCTATGCTCAAGCTGGCCAACATCTTCTCGGGACGAATCTTTAATGTTGCGAGCACGCCGGTCGTGATCTGAAGGGAGCCCATCAGGGTATCGTACGCGTCAAAGACGGGCTCCTTGTCCTCCTGCAGATCCTTGTTGTAAGTGCTTGGTGTGCCCTTGTATGCCATCATGAAGCCTGACATGCCTCCGAAGACACGTCCAGATTTGCCACGCAATAGCTCTAGACTGTCCGGGTTCTTCTTTTGGGGCATCAAACTGCTCCCAGTGCTATTCGCATTCATGAAAATCAAAGAGTCACATCAAACATTGTTAGATTAGATTCGCCCGAGCAGTTAGATCATCCTTGAGCAGTAAAAAAGACAAGAAATAAAAACTAACCTGTATGCGTCTGCAAGTTGGACGAACCCAAACTCGCCAGTGCTGTAGATAATCAGATCCTCTGCAAAGCGACTGATATGAACCATCGTCAATGAGGCCCAGAACAGGAACTCGGCCACAAAGTCGCGATCACTGACACCATATAACGAGTTGGGCATCACTCGATCAAAGCCTAGCTCCTTGGCCAAAAAATCGCGATCAATCTGGAAGGGGTTTCCGGCGAGAGCACCAGATCCCAAGGGCAACTGGTTCATGCGATCAATCAGCTGTTCCAAACGCTGGCAATCAGCATGCCAGGACCAAGCGTGGGCCAGAATCAAGTGCGACCAACGAATCGGCTGAGCGCGCTGCAAGTGCGTATAACCTGGCATGATCACATCAATCTCGTTCTCGGCACGGACCACAGCAGCGCCAATCAGTTCCTTGAGCACCGCGATCAGCTTGCGACCTTCATCGCGAACCCAGATACGGAAATCGGTCGCGACCTGATCGTTGCGGGAGCGTCCAGTGTGAAGTTTGCCTGAGATGTGAGTGCCGATGATCTCTCCGAGTCGACGCTCGTTGGCGGTGTGAATGTCCTCGTCGCCATCCTGGAGCTGGAAGGAGTTGGCTTCCCATTCGGCGAGGACGCTGTTGAGACCCTCGTGCAGCTTGGCGGCTTCATCTTCGGAGATGATCTTCTTGAGGGCCAACGCCTTGGCATAGGCTTGGGAGCCGATGATATCGGCCTTATAAAAGCGCGAGTCAAAGGAGATGGAGGCATTAAACTTTTCCATCAGGGGATCGGTTTTGCCGCTGAAGCGACCGCCCCAAAGTTTGCGGGCAGCAGGTGGAGCTTGGGTGGTGGACATGATGAGAGATGTATGTGCACAAGAATGTGTTGGGCGTGGGATAAAAATATGTAAATATGTACAAGAGAAGATGTATAATGCGTGCCTGCGAAGGTGGAAACTAAGGCAGGGAAGAAGAAGTGTATGGATGGAGGTATGGGTTGAGAGAGCGTGGGAACAGAAAGAGGGAAGAGAAGAAAGGAAAAGGTCGTTTCCTCACTGCTCTTTTATATCGGTCGGACGCCTTCAATTGCACTTTACTCTCCATGTGTCATTGAGAAATAGGCCGATCTGCGGGGCGAGGGACCGTCTCGGGACTGCCAACTCTAAAGCAAAGTTTTGGTGGCGAAACGTGAGTCGTGTTGACGAGTCTTGACAAAACAACCACGGCTGATCAAGGTTCAACGGGATCAACGGGACCACCAGGAACAGTGGGATCGACACTCGAGGACAACGGGAACCACGGATGCGGATGCAGGAAGACATGTCATGACACTGCGCATCATCCACCGGCACCATCGACTGCAGCATCTCCATCTCTCCCCCCACTCCAATGTCTTCCTTGGATCCCTCTTCTTCGTCCAAGCCCATGTTCACTCCTGGAGGCACCACCAGGCCGCCCTGACAGGACAACAGATCAGACCGTTCTTCTTCACGTCCTCCTATCGATCTAACCATCTCGCACTTACACAGTCAGATTCAATACCATCATCCGATACTCCTACGCCATCACAAACAGTGCGACTTCGCATCGATTCAGCAGGACACAAGCGAAACAGCTTGTCCTGGACGCCTGAAGCCGACTCAATCCTTCTCGACCTCCGTGCAAAAGGCCAGACCTGGGCGCAAATCGGGGAGGTCCTCGGCAAGTCTCGTCAAGCCTGTAATCGCCGATTCGATTCTGTCATCGACCCCAACAACGGAGCCTCCTTCTGGACCCTTCATCCCGAAAAGAACCATGCCCTCAAACAGCTCGTAGCCGAGGGACAGGGCTGGAAGCACATTGCAGATCAATTGGGGACCAAGGCCTCTGCATGCGAAAAGCAATGGAGACTCCTGGAACGTGAGCGCATTCTGGCAGAGGAACTTGTGAACAAGGAACGAAGCCAGGACACGACAACGCTTTCGGAGGAGAGATTGAGACATCGATTTAGAACTGCGGACGTGCATTTGCTCAAGAAGGCCGTGGCTGAACGTGGATCTGATCAATGGGACTTAATCGCGACTGATATCTTCGAATCAAGGTATACTGCCGCCTATTTACGATATCAACATGCCAGGCTAGAACGCATGCGGAGGGTTTGGACCGAGCAGCAGGATCGCGATCTTTATCAAGCAATGACAGATTGGCACAGTCGCAAACGACTACCGACGGCAGTAGCGACATTTCAATCGGTAGTAGACACTCTGACGCAGAGCGAGTGGGACACAGTGGCGCGTAGTTTGACAGGAGAACACACGGCCCTAGAGTGCAGGGAACGATGGCTCAGGATGCAGTTGAAAGGAACAAGGCAGCGTAAAAGTCTTCTCGATACCACATCGACCGACAATACCGTGAAATCGATGACTTCAGTAACGAAGCAGGGGGGGAAACGGGAGATATGGACCGCGGAGCAAAGTCAACGACTCGTATCTATCATTAAGAGCATGGAGAATCTCGAGGGCGGAGTGCTCGAGTGGGACAAGATCTCGAAACGAATGAATGGCGAGTTCACGAAAGTGCAGTGCAAGTCTCGCTGGACCCGCATGATGAAACAGGCCCAGTACTCAAGTACCGGACCTTGGGATGAGGAGGAGATCGAGAACTTGATCAGGGGAGTGGTAGAAATGGGCGATAAATGGACTGAGATCAGTCGTAAATGGGTTCCTGGACGGACACCGACATATGTCCAAGCCAAGTGGAAATCGATCGCAAGCAAGCTGAAGAAAGAGATGGTGATCCGGAGATGGACATGGCAGCAAGTCTGCGTGGAGACCTTTGGAGAAACGAGCGGCAAAGTACTGGGCGAGTTATCTTCTAGTCGGCCACACCTATGTGCAATACCTGAACAACAAATCCACTTTGAAAATAAAGGATAATAATGGATAATCGAGGTGTTTATTCTCTATGCTTTTGCATTTTAAACATTTTAAACGGAAATGACTGAAAAGGTGGTTGACATGATGGTATAGTTGCGCACAGACGCCTCTGCTGTCGCAATAAAAGACAATATCAACCTGGCCTGTGCACAAAAAGCTAGGTTCTCGCTGGTAAGGATGTCAAAAGGGCCTGGTTGCCCTTGCTGACCATTATGCGTCGTCGTTTTTGCTGGCGATGGCCTTGGTGCTCTGCGAACCTGGCCTCATCAATTGCTTCATCTTCTCAACCTCCTCTCGTGCAGTTGCGACCCTCCTTTCGACCGTATCCTTCGCCTGATCCACCATCAACTGCGCCTTGGCGGTCATTTCCTTTGAACGCTGCTGGATCTCTGCGCTAGACTTTTCAATGATTTCGGTCGACAGCTTTTGGACCTCCTCGGCGCGGAACTGCAGGTAGCCCGAGGTCTGATTGGCAGTGTGAAGGAATCCTCCTGCGCTAGTCAATACTGAGCCAAGGACATTGCTACAAAAACCAAATGCAAGCAAAGCTAGCGTGTCAGATGGGCTTGTCCGATAAAATGAATTACAGGAAGTGTGAGACGCAAGATATTTTTATACGTACCGGACAACATGATCATACCACCATCCAAGCAAAGGCATGCTTTGAACGATGCCCTCAAGAGTCCACGAATCTTGGTGGCTGTAGATCATCAAACCGTGAGGTGTGTCTCTGAAATGAAGGGTCGTTGTTGCTGGCACTTGCAGGTGAAGAAGTGGGAAAACGCGTGGCCGCAAGTTTTGGACAAGCGAGATGATAGCGGTATGTCCACTACGAGTAACAAATCGTGAATATTGTTAGTGACATTCATCCTTGCGCTTACCGAGATCGTCGCCTGCGTCGATTCATCAGTGTCTTTTCCTGTCGACTTACTCAAAGACAATGTTTGTCACTTCTGGTTCATCCTTATTGAGCGACGTCCAAACACGGAAGACCTTTCGAATGTTGTATCGTCCCTCGACCGTCAATGCAGGATGCACATATCTATAAAAATACAGCATGATCAATAAATCATTAGAAGTCAAGATATTCCAGTTCACCCCCTAAACCAATATAGGACATTAATCATGCGCAGTGACACCGCCGAAATCGATCGATTTGCGTGCATCGAGGAAAAAGCACATTTGTAGGCGGCAGGAAAGTCAATCCCACCTGAGTACTACAGGACCCCCTATCCCAGGAGGTAAACGAACGAGGACTACATCACTGTATAAAACACTGCCCCAATATCGACGATCATCATAAACACGATCATTATACGTACTTGGCATCGTCCGTAAAGAAGTCTTCAAGGATCTCCTTGTGCATCTCTTCATCGTAGCTGGTCAGGCGATTGGCTAGCCACCAGATGAATTCCATGTTCCTTTCTTGAGACCGAGGAACGAACACATATTCAGACGAACAGAAAAGAAGACCAAGCACACGGTTAGCACGCTGCGTTCAACGTAATTGATCGGTAAAGATCGAGGGAGTAAGGCGGGTTCAATGCAGCTCTGCTTGATGCGGTGGAGTAGAGATAAAGGAGACACGAGAGGATCGCTGTTTGCAAATAGTAGTCCCTGCTGTTGTAACACCAAAACAGAGAGCACGATGTGTGGATTCATAGTGGTCCTACCAATGACTGCATCGTGGTTGTTGCTGCTGATATTGCTCATGCCACTGATGCTGCTTCGGGAGGAGGAGCCATAGCTACGGTTGGAGGAGGTGCCCATGTTGCTTTTGAGTGGAATGTATTTGGGAGTTGATTGAAGAGGGATGGGAATGGACTGATTCGAGTGAGAGGAGAACGGATAAAGAAGGTTCACAAACTCTACAAGGTGTGACGAGCAGGGTTTTTTTTGTGGAGAAGGAGAAATGTTGCAGGTGGAAGATGGAAGGGGCGAGGAAGGGAAGAGAAAACGGATCGATAAGAAAGAGAAGAAAGAGGAGCGACGGGAATGTCGAGGTGAAAGAGGGAGAGGGTGTTGGTCAGGGTCTTTTGTCTTCTTGTCAATGACGAACGCAATCTGGATAGTGTGCCATGGTAAGAGTAAGAGTGCGACACTGCATGAAATGCATATAAAATGGCCTGATGCTGGGGCAGATGGCGGCCCTCACCTCTCTCAGTTGCTCTTGTTTTTTTTGTCCATCTATCCTCACCCCAACGCTTTCCTCTTTCGTATTTTTCTTCTTACCCGCTGCGTCTAAAAAAATTTACTATCAAGTGGAAACTGGCACGACAGAAAGGACTCTGATTCCTGTCCCTGTCTGGTTACACGTCCGTTGATAGAAGAGAGAATAAGGGGATCATCGGAAATGCAGCCTTGAAGGAAAAGAGGGACTTCCTCTTGCCCGGGATCGCAGTGCAAGAAAAAAGGATAATCAGCAATAGCGTTCCCCCCCTCACCTGCGGACTTCAATCGACGTTCAGACCAGCACCACAAACATGTCGTTTCCTCCTCTTCTTCCGTCGCGTGCACCCTGTGCTGTACCGCTGTCGAGCACTGCTTTGCTTATCGCCGGGTGCAGCGGAGTAAACTAAAACACAAAAACGACGGGACAGAGCAGGGGAAGAGCTCACTAAAGTTTCTGGCCCGCACGTCGATCTCCTCATTGCATCCCTTTGCTTACGCGACCTGCATGTTCCTGAATCCCGTCTTCATTGTGTACCACCACTCAGGATGACTCTAATATTCTCTGCAGATTGAGGCCCAACAATTTGTCGTGCTTTGTCAGTCGCGCCTCTTCCCTTGGTTTGGATCGTTCGTGCGACCCTACCACAACATAGCCATAACCACTTGGGAAGGTGGGAAGAATATACCGCCCTCCCCGTCCATCTTCTTTGCAGCACTAGCACTGGATCGTACAATGTACTAACATATTGGCCACGCGGCCAAACTATAAAACCACAGACGCTCCATGACAAAAAATAGTAAACAGTAAGCATAAGCATAGACACTCATTCCTAGGAGATTTTTTATTACCATGTCTAGGAAAGTTGAACCGTGCCAACTCCACTCTAAAGATCCTGCTGTATGTACTCAGCTCGAAGCACCAAGATACGCACTATCCAGCGCGCCTTCCTGTTTATGGGCTGCCTCTTATTAAATGGATCGTAAGCTGCTCTGCGATATCTGTCTATTTGCAGCCCATCCTGTTGCTCCAGTGTGAATCCCTTGTCCTTATAATCATCAAAGACTGACGGAGGATGTGAGGCGATGTGATCTGCTGTTGAGGAATCATCCCGTTGTTCACTGAAGGAGGTGCCTCGAGGCTCTGTCTTCACAAACATCTGGATCTAAGGACGCTGTGAAGTTGCATTTTGAAGTGATGAAAAAAGATCCCCCTTGACAGTTTCTCGAGATGAAACAAGTAGGGATATGCTGAGATGTGTCTTGCGCCAACGATGAATGTTAGCACGACTAGAGTCGCCTCAGCGAGTCTCATGGTTGCAATGGGCACGGCGGAGACACTGGCCTTGACTGGTGAGTCGGAAAGAGGATTGGCTGACCATCGAGTCTCCCTGACCACATGCCCTTGGACGACATCACCCGCACTGTGTCCAAACGTGCAAATGTCCTCTGCGCGTGAACGCGAGGATGCCCCATAAATGCACATGTCCTTTCCTGAAGGAGTGGACATGTCATTTGGCGGGTACTCCCTCCTTTTCTTCAGCAGCAGGTGAGCAGCTGAAGAAGCGTGATCAACAGCTTCCTTGCAGTGCTATCGGTGCTATAGGCCTACTGTGGTTGCCACCAATAATACACATGAACAAAAATAAATTCGTGCCCCCTTTTGTTCCCAAGCAGATGCCATTCTTCTTCTTCTTCTTCTCCTTTATATTCATATCCCTCCCCATCGCATTCCATAGCCTCTGCCAACTATCGACAGGAGCAAGAGAAAGAGGAAGAAGAACAAGTCCCATGGCATCTCTGGCCGACACTGCGCTCAAACAGCGCCATATCAGCCTTCTTAAGAGCACTGACGACCATACACCCCACCGTCATTATCACAGCAACGCAGACTTTGACGACAAACACCACCACATTGAACATGACCTCAATAAGAAGCACCTCGGGAGGTACAAGAGTGGCCTACATGCCCTTTACTCTAACTTGAACCAGCACCACCCTCGCCTCTCAGCATGGCTCCTCTACCTGGCCTTCCTTTTTACACTCGCCTTCGTGGCCTTCCAAGTCCACTACGCCTTGCCAACACCAGTTTCATCTGAAGAAGGCGCCATCATTGACCCTGTGACGGGCCAGTACAGATTTTCGGAGGAGAATGTCCGAAGGGTTGTAAGACATCTTTCAGAGGATATTGGCTACAGAATTGTAGGGACAGAGCAGGACCTGGAGACGCAGGCGTACTTGGTCAGGGAGCTCACCGTCCTTAGGGAGCAGGCACAGAGGGAGAGCACCAAAAGATCCGGTGCAGAAACGGAGATGCAGCTGCCCAAGTTTGATATGTGGGTCCAGGTGGCAGATGGGTCGCACCAGTTTGACTTCATGTCCAAAGGTAATGAGCAATATAACCAGATGTCTTTGTAATTTTTCTGGGTATCACGGGGACTCTCGCCGACATGATTGTCTCGGATGGGTTTTTTGGCCTAATTCACTATTGCAGCTCATGAGGGCCATTTTCTATCTACGTGTAACCGCTGAAACTGTTTGTATGAGGGCACACTCACCGATCCAAGCCGCTCACATGGGCTGTGCTTTCTGCAAATCTAACAACTTACTTTATTCTCCCTCCGCTGACGGCGACGCGATATTGGAATAGTGGTCATGAAGATGTATACCAACATGACGAACATCATCGTGCGTCTCTCGTGCGGCCCCGAGTGCGACCAGAGCGCTATTCTGCTGAATGCCCATTACGATACGACATTGGGAAGCCCAGGAGCAGTCGATGATGCTCTTCCGATCGGAGTTATGATGGAGCTTATTCGTATACTCAGCCAGCGTCCGGCACTCAGGAAGAACAGTCTAATCTTTTGTACGCGATGCCAAACCCATGTCCCCTCTCTTATATTGCATTAATATATTGTTTGGAGTAGACAATTGAAATGCTAACATGCATAGACATTTTCGACATTTCTTTGTTTCATTCAATAGTGTTTAATGGAGGGGAAGAGTCTCTTCAGGATGCTTCTCACTCCTTTATTACTACCCACGAGCTACGAAACACAATCCGTGCAGTCATCAATCTTGAGGGTTGCGGAACCACAGGCCCAGAGATCCTCTTTCAAGCCAACTCTCGGGCCATGATTGATGCCTACCGCAAAGTCCCATACCCCCATGGCACCGTCATGGGCAATGATCTGTTTACAACCGGGATTGTTCTTTCTGATACGGATTTTCGACAATTTGTGGATTACGGTAATCTGACAGGACTCGACATGGCCGTGTACAAAAACAGTTATCTGTACCATACGCATCTGGATCTCGACGGTTACATGGAGCAAGGCCTTCCGCAACATCTCGGAGAGAACACCCTGGCATTAGCGACGTATTTGGCAGATGAAGTTGATCTTGCGGAGGGGTTGGAGCACACCAAAGCTGTGGTGTACTTTGATGTCCTTGGACAGTTTTTCGTCTCATACTCTATGGAGGCAGCAGTGTGGTCCCATGCAGTTGTCGGCGCGTTGGTCGTCTTCACATTGGTCATTGGCGCCAGTCGACCAACGGTGCGATCGATCACCTCGGTCCTGCTCTCCTTTGCTGCCGCATTACTGTCCCCTGTGCTATCGGCTTTTGTGATTCAAGCGCTTGGCAAATCCATGGTCTGGTTTTCGCACGAGTGGCTCCCGGTGATCATGTTTGGGCCCTTGGGGGCGGCAGGGATGCTGTCCATTCAGCTGGCATTTCACAGTAAGGAGTCGAGCCGAGGTGCGAATGAACTGAGTACACTTTCGGGCGTTCAGGTTGTATATACAGTTGTCATGGGGCTCGCTTCTCTACTCAGGATTGCCAGTAGCTACTTCCTGGCGATGTATTCGCTCTTTACAAGTGTGGCGTTGCTATTCAATTACAAGAGAACGATGGCACAGAGACGGGAACGCGGCTCAGGCATCGGTGGCATGGACTATGCTACGTATTTTGTGGCATCAGCGATTCAGACGCTTTATTTATCGCATTTGGGATTCAGTCTATTTGATCTCATCGTACCGCTGACAGGACGAATTGGCGTTGATGCGCCCGTCGATCATATCATCGCAATTATGACAGGGTTCGGAGTCTTTTCGTTTAATCCTGCACTTCTTGCATTCTCGCACCGATTCGGCCGTGCCTCGCTACGAAGGATTGTCTCGGGACTCTTGATTTTTCAATTGGCGATACTCTTGGTCGCTGCGGTCCTGATGTCGCCCTACGATGTCCTGCATCCGAAGCGCATATTTGTTCAGCACCTTCGAAACATGTCTTCTGGCGAGTCACTCATGTATGTCGCTCACGCAGATCCGGGCCCATTTTACACACCGTACATCTCACAAATCGAGTCCCTTTTTGAGACCAAGTCTACCTTCAAGAGCGGGTCCGATAATCCGGGCGACTGGAACGCCATCTACCCGTTCAATCAGTTCCTGGACTCGTACGTCTTCGATACCGCGCCTTATATTCGTAAGCACACGACCAACTCGACGCTCACAAACTCGGATGTTCCGCTCACAGAGCTAATCCAAGCCCCTCCAAAGCTCATCGCCGAGAACGTGTCGTACAATCCCGAGACAGGACTTCGAAAGCTTACCATCCTGTGCACTCATCCGAACTATATCTGGACGGTTACGACATTCGATGCAGATGTAGTCTCTTGGTCCATGCAGTTGGAAGTGCCCTCGAAGAAACGGTTTCGTTATGTGATCCGCAATGCAGGTGGATACTTGACGGATGGCTGGAGACTGGATCTAGAGTACCGGGCAAGTGGGCCGGACGACAGGCTACGCGTGGAGCTGACAGCGATGGAGACGGAAGGCTTTGGCAAGGACGTGGAGAGGGAACTTCAGGGCAGTGGAGATGTTGGGGTGATGCGCAAGCTGGTCAAGGCACGTCCAGCCGATGTGAGTCTCACGTATTTCAGTGCTGTGCTTAGCAACTTTGAACTGTGAACACAACATATAAGATATTGAATAAACAGCACAAACATCCTGAACGGTCACTTGTTTGTTTGCCACTCAGTTCAAGGCAGAGGATGCACCATTAAACTGAATTCTAACAGCGTGCTCGCCAAAGACGATTGACTGATTCAACGGGGGACTCCAGGAACGACATTTCATCCGACATGAGGAGTCTGCACTTACCTAGTAACGATGACACGCAGCGTCTTGAACAGGCATTCCAGCTCATCTTTCAGAGCTCGCAAAGGGACTACTGCCAGCTGTGCAGGACCTTTCGGCCTCTGGGGGGGTTGCCGCAAGCATGGATGATCAAAGGGGATTCGGGAGCAGGTACACGACTCTGCTGGACTAGCCTTCAACTCATAAGCGGCGCCATCAATTATGTCATTGCGGAAGTCCTCGGAGCTGACACTGCTGAACGTCGTCATTAGGCAAGACATACCTTGGGGACGCGCTATGCAAGAAATATGGAGTCCAGTATACAGTGACTATCACCATAGGAGAATTGGCGGTTATGTATCCAGGCGACATGCTCAAGGGCCTTAAAACGTATCTCGGATCGATAAAGTACCACGCCAAATCTGTCGGTAGGGATTCGTCTTTCAAGGGCCCGCTTCCTTGCACCATTCCTCTGCTATGTTTTTCTCATGTCGTCTTGTATTATATCTCGATTATTGTTGAATATATTATAGTGATACTGGACAATATTGAACTCCTGTTCCCGCGAGAAGACGGCGATTTCGCACTCGTGTATGCATTCCAATCATGGATACAGGATCTTGCTGATCAAGAGAGCGTATCGCAGAGCGTTTCATCCGCAGATGTGGCAATGAACGAGAGAGTGAGCCCGCGCGTCATGGTGCTAGGACTAACACAGGATTCCCGTGGATTGGACCCGTCGATCGCTTCCTTGTTTGATGACTCAATCGAGCTAGATATACCCACGCCAAAGGAGCGATACGTGATCCTGAAGACGTGCATGGTCAATCACAATATGACCATCGCCTCGGTCTCGCTACCAGTAGCAGGGTCAGAAGAAACAAAAAAGAATACAGGATCAATAGAGAACCGTGATCCATTGGAGATGGTGTCGATGAAATGTCACGGATATCTAGCTGCTGATCTGGATACCCTTTGTATACAAGCATCGGTTGTGGCGAACCGTCATGGGCGCGGCATGGACCAATTGGCGGCTGAGGACTTTTTGGAGGCAATGAAGTCTATCAAAGTATCGGCACTCAGACAGAGTGCGAGTGCACAAAAGGTGGACCCTGTGCGTTGGTCCGATATCGGAGGACTGGAGGATGTCAAAGTAAGATTTTTCCGCCTCATAACTCTTTTACTATTTGGACTGGTATGAACGGTTCTGTTAGTTATACACTAATATTTGCTGTGCTCTGGTTCACAATTGCAGAAAACCCTGGAGGAATCAGTTATCTGGTTGTACAAACATGCGGAGGCGTATACACGCATGGGTATCAGCCCCTCTAAAGGAGTTTTGCTGTATGTATCTACTTTATCCGCTCGCATCTTTGTATTCTAGATAAACGGTAGAAGGCAGTAAACTCACTTCTCTTTTTGTTTTTGCGGCCGATTCACAGATACGGCCCTCCAGGAACAGGAAAAACACTTCTTGCAAAGGCCGTAGCGACAGAATCCGAGGCCAATTTTATGGCCGTGCTGATACCGGACCTCATCAAAGGCGAGGTTGGAGAATCCGAAAAGGCGATCGCAAAGGTGTTCAGGATGGCGACGAGATGCAGTCCCTGCATCGTGTTTTTAGACGAACTTGAGGCCATTTTTGGAACCAGGGAATCAAGTGGAGGACTCGGAAAGCAGGTATGGTCGGCGGACGGATCTTTTTGCCGACGATATGACGACTTCGCGTGAAATACTGATGCTTTTTATCTAACGGTCTCGTTCCGCTTGATGTATTTCCTACGTATAGCTCATCTCGCAGCTACTTTTGGAGATGGATAATTGCGGAGAGGGGGTCGTGATTTTGGCTGCAACGAATCACCCAGAGGCCATCGACGCCTCTATATTGCGACCAGGTACAGATCGACTCGGAACTGATTAACGCGAACAGTATTCTGTAGTTCTCCTTTTCTAACAACCGCCTGTCCTTTCTTTTAATTCAAATCCGTGCTCAATAGGTCGCCTGGACAGACTGGTATACGTGCCTCCACCAACATTCGATGAGCGCGTGGCCATTCTACAGATTTTGAAAGGAATGACGCAGATTTCGAACAATGTTGACTTGCGGACCGTGAGCAACTTGTCGAACAATTTCACGGGAGCGGACATGAAAGCCCTTGTTCGTAAAGCCGGTCTCTTTGCACTCAAGGCCAACAGGGTATACAAAGCGGGACCACTGCTGTATTTTTTTTTTTTTTTTTTTTTTTTTGCTCAGACTCGGGAAGCAAGAAATGGAAAGGCACGAGGACACTAACACCACAGCTGTTGTCATGTCCCTTTTTGAACATAGACTAGCATTGAGGCGCAGGATTTCTTTGCAGCAGCGTCTGAAGTACAGCCATCTGTCAGCCAATTTGGTCTTCTTCGGTACCAGCAGTTCCATCGGTAGACCATCAGCAGAACCGTTTAATAAAACAATCATTATCGGGTCTTTAACCACGTTTCCAGAGCAGATCTTTGGCCGCGGCACATCATTGAACTGTTGTTGTATTGGGTTTATCACCGGCATAATGGACTCTGCAGCTCGTCTCGATACTGGCTAATATATAAAACGATCTTCACAGCGATGGCCCTCTTCATAGTACACGTCTTCGCTTCTATCGACAATAGCGAGAGCAATAAGCTGCCCCACTTTCCTCAAAGGTGTAATGTACATGTATTTTTATTATACAAAAAGGACGGCACTTGATCTTCAGAACGCACGCTGGCCCGTCGAACTGTACTCTAGCAACATGGCTGCAGTCAAGGAGGGCTTGACAGACGCTAGCGACTGCTTGAAATCCTGGGCATTCTATTAAGCGAACAATGATAAAAATCAGGGAGTGAGGATTTAGAAAATGGCTTCTGAACTGAATGGACACGTCCATATGAGTTAATGACACCTACAACAGATTCTCTCGACGGCGCAGTTTCGTCCGCGGCTCTTGTAGCGGTTGAAGCACCCAGAATCCGAGTTCTCAGCGCGATCAATGCTGCCTCTCTGCATACGTTCTGAAGGTCTGCTCCAGTGTACATCTCGGTCTATAGGATAAACATTATCGAACGCAAATCCAATTTTCAGCATCCTCACCTTATTATCACGTAAAGCAGAATCAAAAAATGAAAAACGCGATACACAGCACTTACGATTTGCGCAAGGGCGTCTAGGTCGACGTCCTCAGCCAATGGTATCTCCCGCGTGTAGATACCCAGGATCTGTCTCCGTGCCTCCAAATCTGGTGGGGGCACATAGACGATACGATCAAATCGCCCTGGCCGCAAAAGTGCCTTATCGATCAGATCGACACGGTTGGTTGCTGCAACGATCAACACTCCGGCCGCATTCTCGACACCGTCCATCTCGTTCAGCATCGTTGACAGCACTCGTTCCTGAACACTATCTCCTCCTCCTCCTCCTCCTTCGCCTCCACCCCCTGAAGAAAAATTCCTCTTTCCGACAATCGTATCAATCTCGTCAAAAAAGATGATCGATGGGGCTGAAAGTCGGGCTTGATGAAAGGTCTCCCGGATCGTCTTTTCTGAATCTCCCACGTACGATGAGTAAAGCGCTGCGCCATTGACCGACAGGAATGATGATCCAGAATTTGTCACAACTGCCTTCACAAGCGTCGTCTTGCTGCATCCTGGTGGGCCGTATAGTAGGATACCCCGGGGTGCTTTGAGGCCCAGCCGTGAGAACGTCTCCTTGTAAAGGACTGGCCACTCAACTGCCTGGCGGAGCTGTGTCTTGACAGCTTCCAGACCCCCGATGTCAGACCATTGTACCGGCTCAACAACGACGGCATATCCACGCTGCAGTGACGGAGCATTGGTGCTGAACGCTCGTTTGAAATCCGCCATTGTCACGCTAACTGCTTCAGCAGCCGTTGTGCCCGCACGTCCAAGATTGTTCCAGTCCAGTCCAGCAGCAATGTTCCTGTGGACAGCTCCCAGGGCGCTCTCCCGACACAATGCTTCCAGATCTGCGCCCACAAATCCATTCGTCATCCTTGCTAATCCGCCTAGTTCCTCCTCACTCAGTGTATGCGGCATATTCTTAATCAGACCCTCAATAATCCTCCTTCGGTCGTTCTCTCTAGGCACATCCATCCGGATCTCTCGATCGAATCTTCCAGGCCTCCTGAGTGCTGGGTCAATCGAGTTGGGTCGATTAGTTGCTGCGATCACGACGACTCTTCCTCTGGAGACCAAACCATCCATCAACGTCAACAGCTGTGCCACAACTCTCGACTCGTGCGCTTGTGAGTCCGCGCGATGCGGGGTCAATGCATCCAGCTCGTCAATAAACACGATCACCGGTCGCTTAGGGTCCGCAAGACTGATCCGACTGGCCTGGTCGAATTTCTGCCGCAGCTTCTCCTCACTCTCACCGACGTACGGACCAAAGACCTCTGGGCCGTAGATGGTTACCATCTGAGCCCGGCAGATATGGGCGACTGTTGAGACGAGTAAGGTCTTGCCTACGCCGGGCGGGCCGTGAAGGAGAACGCCCTTTGGGCATTCAATGTTGAGACGTGCGATGAGGTCTGGGTAGAGAAGTGGGTAGGACACAACTTCGAGAAGGGCTTTGGTGGGTCCTTCGAGGCCCGGAAGGACTTTGAGGTTCTGAGTCATGTCCATCGCGCTTCCGGTAGTCGTGGCTCCGAGATCTGTTGTGGTCGACGCTTTATTCTGGTGTTCCTCTTTGACGATGGTGATCTGCGTTCCCTGCTCGACTAAAAGAGGTCCTTGAGAAGGCTGTCCAGATTTGATCTGCCATGGAAAACATGGTGTTCATTTTAGTCCTATTCCATGTAGTCGTGCTTCGATTATTATTATTATTATCTTTGGAGGGCCCGCATGCCTCCAAGGTGACATACCATGATCAATAGACCAGCATGCTCATTGGCGACAGAGAACCCTTCTTCCAGAACCAGATCCTGCAATGCATTGTGCACTATCTATTTCATTTTGAAAACAGATCCAAGTTCGTCAGTGTATTCCGTCTCTTCAATTTCATGTCATCAATGCTCTTCAAACACTACCAATTGCCCTTACATGCTGCTTCATCAGATCCGTGGCCTCTTCGTATGCAGCTCCTTCGCTACTCAGCACGCCGTCCTTGCGAATCTGCGATACGACAACCTGTAACCGCAATGCCTTCCGGATGGGTGACTCAAGGACCTTCATACCTAAACAAGACCCATCGCCGCGGGTTAATGTCTGAGTTGCTGTAACGTGTGTGCGCGAAAACCTCGAGCAGTACTCCTTACTGTATGACGTGTCCGTACGTATCCGCACATCCTCGTCCCGATCCTGAGTGGCCTGTGCTGTCTTCGTGATATACCGATCCACCAGAATATCATCCTGACAATCATAACGTGCCGGCCATACTCGACAATAGATCTGATCGCCGTGATTCGAATCAGTCGACTGCAAGAGTACCCAATGTCCCACGATTAGTCCTGATTCCTTGAATTTTCTCGGTGATACTCGACACCGAGCTGTCTGCAGGTCGCAGTAGTCAGCAGGGAGGTGGCGGTACATTCGAATCGTCGAGTCGATCTCAGGCGGCTCCTTTGATGCAAGTGTCAAACAGAGAGATCTGTACGATGTATGGTCATGGTCCAGTGCTTTAAGGGGTACACCACAACTGGGCGCGTCTTTGGACACTAAATGGAGTTTGTGTAACATTCTCGATCGCGCGAGGAGTAAAAACGTTGCGAAAAAGCAAAAGGGGAGCATTCCACTGGATTTGCGTTAGCAAGAACCCATATTCTAAAAATGATTGAATAGCGTGGCACAGGGAGCGAATTGGTTCTCATTCAACTGTGCATGTGAGATGAGTAGTAAAGCACTCTTTATTTTTTTGTCGCCGATTATACCTTCCTCTGTTTTTTTAGTTTTGTGCGGGAACAAATCTTTGGAGCCATTGCAGAAATCCGCATTCCTAGCCTTTGGTTTCAGATCACACAAAGAAACAAACTGCACTTATTCGCTCATGAGACATCTTTTCTTGAATGTCGCATTGATCTGTACCTTGACGGAATCCAGAACCAACTCTAGTACCCACAGACAAGTCCACAGTGTTCAGGACCTGCCCCCAAGTTTATAGAATGATCCTTCGCGTAATGTATGTAGCCTATACAACGTGTTGCTTAATGGACACCGCTTCGTTGTTCTGCTATGCATTTCCCCCTATTCAGAGGGAGTGGTGTTCTTACAATACTGCACAATTAGATCAATTATTCTCTCAGTGAGAGGCTCTTTCATCTTCCGTCAGGATCGACGCAAGCAGAAGAGCGCGTGCCTCGCATGCAGGGACAGATATATATAGTACTTTTTTTTAAACACGTTAACAGAGCTTTCGCGATTTGAGAAAGGACGCTATGAAGTATATAGGGGATACTTTTGAGGAAGAAGAAACGGACGATGCTCCCAAATCCCTGACCAGAAATAGAAGGCTCCCTCGCCCTGCATATCTGTTTTTTTGTGCATCTTATGCATCCCTGCGGCTGCTGTGGGCCTTTGTTGCACACCTTCGGCAAGTGAGTAACAACATCTAAGCCTGAAAGTGTCCCTTTTTTAAGTTGTGCACTCCTCCCTGCCTCTCCCATTCTGCGTATTCATAGTCGCGTAGCGTACCTTGCAGCCTTCATATCCGCAATAAAGTGTAACAGTTTACTGAGGTACCCTCTCTTTATTTGCCACAAGGGAATTTCAGCCGTCAAAAGGTGTTTTTTCGCTCATTGGGTCCTCTTCCTCCTTACGAACACTTGAGCTTCCATAGTTTTCTTGTTCTGCTCGCAATCGTTCACAATCGATATCTGAAGGACGAATGGTGCTGTTCTTGCGCTGCAGCTCGTACTGCCGCTGGTAGGTACGCGCCTCTGCCTTCTCATCATGATCGAAATCAAACAAAGAGCTGGCTCCCGCGCTCGACGACCCGATCCCAGAACTCAAGCCGTGCATTGAAGACTGACGACTAATACCTCGACTATCCCGTCCAACAGTCAAATCCCTTGTCGACCCCATGAACGAGCGTGAACCAAGGACACTCACAGGAGTCGATCCGCTTGTACCAACAGCAGTGCTACTTGATTCGATCCGCAAGTCTTCCAGGATTTCGATCATATCTCGTAGCCGACTCTTCTCGATCTGCAACTGTCTCGCGCCAAAATCGCGCATGGCGCGCTCCAATTCCTTAGTATGATGGTTCTGCAGATGTGACAACTCCTCAAACAGCGAGCCATGAAGACTGTTCAACAAACTAGAGGCCTTTTCAATCTTATCCTTCATCTCATCCAACGACATATGTCCCGTTGCTGCAGAAGCAACTGCCGCGATAGACGAAAACGGATATGTCAACAGAGATGACGCAGAGGCTGTTCTGGATGCTGATTCTAAAGACGGACGTGGTCGAGGCCGGGTTGGGGTGGGGCTGCCCATAAGGTTACTGAGGTTGGTTTGCGATGTATTAGACGATAACTTGATGACGATAGGCTTTTTGTTCGGCGGTGGCGGCGTCGAAGAAGAAAATGAGAGTAGAGATCGCCTAGATGGTGATGTCAACGGTGAAGTTGAAGTGCTCCTATCCGGGACTTCTATTGATCCCCTAACTGCACTCTCTGAGGCCGCTTTTGAATGCCCGCCTCCGGGCGTAATCAGTCCAGACACGGCCTCGAAGGTCGACGTGGCTCCATGTCCAACTGCACCCAAAGCCGCCCCTGCCCCGCCAAACGCTGTTTTGGCCCCCTCCCCTATGCTGGATAGACCGGACCACCACGTATCGTTACGGCGCATGTTTTGCTCCGCCTTTGCAACCGCTGCTCTCAATTGACGGATCGAGGTGATGACCTCTTTCGGATGCTTTAGGGCTTTCAGTGTCCCATCGATAACAAATGAGAAATCTATAGAAAGTGAAACGGTCAGAAACACGTCGTAGGCAGCAGCAGGTGTCCTCCAAAAGGCGATAACAGAAATGACTGTACCTTCGAACAAGTTTCCTAGAGATTCGATATCAGACGTGTGCATCGTTGTCTGCGTTGAAGCTATCGCCTTTAGTGCTTGCACGTATTCGTTCTTGTTGTCGAAGCTGACATGGTATGATTGATCAAATACAGTTGACAGGATTTCTAGCTGCTGAGGGACATCTACAAAGAGATATACAAAGTTGAAGCAATCCTCGATGCCAGGTCAGGCGACGCATTTACACGGTGGTGATGAGCGAGATATTGCTCCACTTTAGAAGGAAATGTACCTTGTGTACTTCGACTTAGATTCCGAGCATGTTTTCTGACTTGTTGTATAGCCGTGTCCAGCTTAAGGATCTCGTCGTTCAGATGCTTGAAATATGTCTCCTCATGATCTAAGTTCTCAACCGCCGGCGGAAAGTTGTCAAAAATACTGTCGATAGTATTATCTTGCTTTATCTGCGATCGTTGAGTGATCATGTCGCGCTAATGTGGAACATCGATGAATAGAAGCCTTTCGTTAAAGTGAATTCCGTAAAAAAATAAAAAAAATAAAGCCAAGATAGCACGCACTTGAAATAACCAGCACTCACATCGAGCTCTGGCATCAACATGAATTCCCACACCAGCTCATGGTTTGCTAGGACAGGATGGTCCGATAGATAGTTCAGGAACATGTTTAGCCTTCTCGCAGAGATGGCCAAAACCATTTTCGACGGACGGCTCGGCGGAAGCAGGAAGGGTGAGTAGAAGTTCTCTAGAGACGGTATACAGGCATCCGGTCCTTCTGCCAGCAGGTTTTGCCTCAGGAACTGAAAGTCCTCCAGAGATCTTGGCATCGTAACAATTGTCAACGGATCCGAGGTCTATATTGTTTACAGTTGATAAAATATTAGTATTCATTTGGTGCCCTCCATCCACGTTTTGGAACGGCTGCGATAACTGGTGCAATACAGCTTACAGATCCACTTTTCACGATATATCGAACTTTGCCGTCCTGCTCCATCGTTCCTCGGACCACACGGATAACTCTCTTCCCCGACTCATCCTGGGTTGTTTTATCTTCATCTGCTACCTTGAGACGTTGCGGTTTTACTGTTGATTGAACTGTAGTACTCGGCCTTGTATTATCGTGCCTACTATCCCAAAACAGCGTAGCATTATCCAACATGTCCAAGATGGCGGCATCGTTCGTCATATCTGCCGGCGATTCGTTAGTCCAGTCTCTCAATTTAGGATTAGCGCCCTTCTGCAGCAGAAATTCGACGACCGATGCCGAATTCGATTGACACGCAAGTTGCAAAAGAGTGCTGCCGTCTACAGCAGACTGAATATCAATTGGCGTATAGCTGTACAGCATCTGAACCATCTCCAAGTTTCCTCGAAGACACGCCATATGTAGGGAAGTGTATCCACGCGAATCCGTCGCCAGCGCATCTACACGTTCGGTGGCCAAGAGTCCCCTGACAGCGTTATTGTTGTCATGCAGAGCCCATTTTAAAAGCGGTGTCCATCCCGCATAGTTTTCGATATCTGGGTTTGCTCCACGCTTGACCAGGTCCGCTATCAGACCCGTATCGACGATGAAATGAATTGCTGTGTCTCCACTGTTATTCTGGCGGTCAAAGTCTTGCGGCTTCATCCTGGAAGCCAGCGTCGGGATAATCCTGCTGTTCTGTTCGCTCTTATCGTAGCTCATTTTGGCTGCGATAATTAGTGATGTGTCGTATTTGTCGCTACTCATCCTCGCTGCAATAATTAGTGGCGTATTGCCCTCATTGTTGGGCAGGCCGAGGTTTGGCCCGGCATTCAAAAGCTCCTCCAAGACTTCTATATTACCCTTGTTAACGCAAACATGCATCGCGGTATTGCCAAGTACATCCTGTTTGTCAATCGCGTGCTTGTCTTTAGCGCTCAGTGCCCGAAGTATTGTCCTGGTTATCTCTATGTTGCCGCAATCAACAGCCATCATCAGCGGAGTTCTACCCTCATAGTTGGATACGTCGACCGAGTTCCCTTGTTCCTGTATGAGATACCGGAGTACCTCCACCTGCTGCGCCTTGCATGCCAACAAAACGCCGTTGTTGCCTTCTGCGTCTCGGCTGTGTGATGAAGAAGCCGATAATGTGTTCGTCAGCATCGGATCGATTGGGATGTCGCTGTTACTCTCAAGACTCGTTGCAGATGGGCGTCGAGGTAAAATCGGTGATGCTAGCCTTGTTTCGATGGGCTGGGAACCTTCAGCATACATCCTCTTTACACCATTCAGATCGCCGGAGCAAACCTTCTCCCAGTATTCCTGGTTCCTTGTGGATAATGGCGAAAGTTGCCTGGCGTGTGAAAGAATATATCGTGAAACGGCTTCCAGTGTCGATAATGAATAACCATATTCGCCACGGGAAGAGTCTCCAAACAGAACAAAGTTCTTCATGTAGTAGAGGTTGGACGCAAGATTGCTGATTCCTGAACGGAGAACTGTGAGGAGCAAGATCGGAATCAGGTCGTCGGCTCCTCCTGAGAGCGTGCTAGTGACCTTTATAGACTGTACCAAGCAACTCAGTTTTTCCTCCGGTGTCCGCAGAACACCAATCGACTGAAACTCGTTCAACGCAGACACCAGGGATTGATAATGCTGCGGTGTATCAGGCAGCCCAACTTGACCAAGATCTAAATTCTGAAATAGGGTCAGCACGGCATTCTGCGGCATGATCAAGTCCGAACTTTATTAAAATGTACCTCATGATTATAAAATACGTACCCCGAGCTCCCGTATAGCTTCTGCTAGATCCCAGTCTTGTTGCTTCAACTGGAGAGTGATCTTGAAGAATACAATGTCGTAGGTCGAGTTCATGATGTAGTTCTCCAATAGTTGATCGAGACTCTCAGAAGTAGCTCCGTACTCGTCCAGCAAAGCCGACAGTACGGCTTTGTCCACCTGGTTCAACAGCTGTATGAGATAATGTCAGTTCATGCCATTTGTTTTTTAATGGTTTTATTACTGCGCTGCAAACTTCTTGAATCGAACATACGTTGACGCTGTCCGCCAGAAGATGCTCCACATCCGTCCGGATATCGTCCAGGTTGTTCTTTGTCATAGTTGCATCGTTAAAGTCCATGATCAGCTGCTCCAGTCTTTGAGAAACTCCAGGAAACCGTTGCAATGCGATCTGAAGCGTCAAAACCGGCCGGCCTTTGAGTCGCCTGCGTGTTTCTCTGTAGAGTCCAGGTGTCTGCGATGGACTTGGTCGATGTCTGCTGCGGCGGCCCGGCCTCGATGAATGCTGCCCGTCCGATTGGGTGGTTGCGGGCGTGAATATTGTCGAAAATCTACTCCCGGCGCCATCGGCCCCAGTCTCTTCTGGAGAACTTGGGGTTGATGTTGTCTGCTCTGCTTTCTGCGGGATGCCCACCAGTGGTCGATCAATGAACTGGATCACCCAGCCTCTGCCTTCATTATCGTAGAATATCCGCTCCGAAACCAGTCGGGCTTGCTTCAGCAACTTGAATCCTTTTGCCGTCGTAACTAATTGTATAATGTCAAATAGGGATTGTTCAGAAGTGATCCGAGTCAAAAGCATCGGTGAATAGTTCCCAGGACAATGATCCCTACCTGTTGTATCTGTAACAATCAGGGATCGTCCATTCAGTGTACCGACTGTCAGTCCTTTCGTGACCGGGCGGTCCCTTTCTGGGACACGGGCAATATGACTCACTGTTGAAGAGAAAGAACGCTAGTAAGCGTCCGAATGAACAGCGCTCAAGGAACCACGGGCTCACAGCAATTTGGCGACATACTGCACATACATATGAACTCCTCGTCGATACCGCCCCATTCCCATTCCAGCTTCGAGATTGCATCAATCCCCATGAGCGACTGTTGGACTGGGCAGAGAATGACCAGCTCGTGGCGGTTCCTGTCCCGGATTATTCCTGCTAGAACTGTCTCGAATGTCTTTTTCATGAACTGAAAGTTCTTGAGTTGCTCACTATCGATGAGTGCCGCCGTCGGAAGCGAGTTGGACTCATGAAAAAAGAGCAGGGAAAGAAAGTGATTTGAAGTTGTGCTTGGCGAACGTCTCTGGCGCACAGGTACTGGGGTCGGCGCCTGAAATAGGGATCGCGCTAGGTCCATGATTCGGGGGTGTGTGTGATGATGATGGAAGGGTGAAGGAAGGGATGCTAGACTATGCCATGCCAATGACCCATCGCCGACACATGGCCTACGGGGTACATTGCACGCGTACAGGAACGTGACCTGAGCGGAACATAAACTGCAAATGACTACCTGACGCTCGCGTTTTATTTACGCGCCCTACGCGTTCATTGGACGTCCGAAACCCTCGCGAGGTGGACAGTGCGCCTGGGATCTCGCGCGTCCGAACCGCGCCTATTTTATAACAGTCGTGTTCGAAGTGGTCAATTGTAAGCGTGGTGCATTCGGAGTTCCAGCTCTCTTCTCTGCCTCCCTCGTAACGCAATCCCGTTACGGGCTATTGAGCCATCCCAGGGCGGAAAGAATGAGAGTACGGGGGTGATGATAGGAGTGGCCAGTTCAGCAGGACGAATTGAGCATCGAGGGTTCATAATCTACTATTTTTAGATAGGTCGTGCGGCAGGGTGCAGGCCCCGCACCCGTTCGGGGACAATTAGTACAGGGCCAAAGCGCCAGCATTTGTACACAAACATTTATAACCAGCGCGGTCAGTAAGAACCAAAACTAGCGCCAACGTTGCTCCGCGTGCATACTACCTCACCTAATGCAAATGTGCAAAAAGGGGCGTCTCTATATCCTGAGGTATATTCACCCCCCTTTTACCAAACAATGCCTCGAGGTTGCTGTCAACAAACAAATATCTGGCATAACCGCGCTACTATGGGTCGAATCAACAGGCATTGGTTTTCTGGACCAATTCATGCATTGATGCACATAACGCATTAGAATCAGGATTAAAGTCGGGGGGTATACTCAACGGTGTGGGGTGCCATAAACCTCGAACTTCAATCAGCCATCAATTGAAATCCTCTCGGCGTCAGTATCGTTCGGAACAAAAAAGAAGTGACGCACTTGGGATTTGCATGAATGTCAAATGGATGCGGATGCTTTAATCCTTAGATTTCTAGCAGGTAGTCTATGGCACTATAGAAGGCACTAGAGAGCTCTTTTGGGGTCATGCATAATGCATGCAGTTGGTAATGCAGTTGGTTCTCGACCGTTAAACTCAAAAGAGGCGGTTATGCGAGGCTGCCTCTTTCTCAATGCAGACATCTAAACACTCATGCACCAAAGACACAAGGTTAATGTGGACGCATGAATTATTCTAGCAGATGCCCGCAGAGACCTTTTGGTAATCTTTGGCGACTGTGGTAAGTTGTGACGGACTCTTGGATAATAAGTTGAAGCATGAATCGGTCCACAAAGTCTCAGCAGCAATGGACTCTGGCACTATCGCTAGATATATCATCGCCCACAAAAATGCCATGGAATGAGGTGCAGTCACTCCTCTCGGCTTGCCGTGCCTGATTCTTTTTTTATTTAGAGCAAGAGATATCAAGCTCAGAGACCCCAGGCTGAGGGCTAGGGAGCCGAAAGGGTGAGGGCGAGAGCGGGACGAGGAGAAAGAGAGAAAATTGAGCGCGCAAGATGAAACACTTCCAGGAGAGATGGCCGTTGGAGGAAGTCGCTAATCGCTCAGAAGAGAAAAATACTTCCGCATCCGGTGCCGCGCACTTTTGTACGACATACGTTTCCGTCATATCGAACAACGACGAGCAAGAAAGAACGAGTAGACTTTCTGTTGGTCGATCTGGCACTTCTGGATGCGGTCTCAGCATACTAGGAAGACACCTCTGGCGCCAACGGTCCGCTGTTCGAACAAGAAATGCTCGCTTTGTTGAGGAGGTCCAGTCTATGTTGTTTGTCGAGCTGCCTTGTCAGACAATGCAAGATGCCGCCAAAGCTAACCTAACGTTGCAGTTGTAGGGACACAAGGCAGAATCGTCCGTTCTGCCATATTGGCCAATACGACCATGGAACAAAAATGGGCGCGAAAGTTGCGAATACGGTCAAGATGGGTTTTAATGAGCAGGCATATCATTGGTTCCTTCTGCATCCCGCACCGGCTGATGTTCAAGGTACCCGTTTTTCAGGGCAACGTGGAAGCAGCCTTGCGCAGCCCTGATATTATTTTATTTTATTTTTATTTTTTGAATCTGCTGTCATTCATCCCTCCCTAACGCAGACTGTGGAGTTCGCTGGACTTGTTTAGATTGCATTTGCCGAGATCTTCTGCCCTTTCTCACAAAGTTTCCTCGATGAACAGAATGTTCGTTCGTTTGACAGGTTCGACGAAGACAGGATGGACGATCCCGTATACAGCAGATATAGCCAAGAACAACGATCCCAATGGGCGCTGTCTTCTCTTAGAACATTTCCTATATCTTTTTTTCTACGCTTTGAAGACGAAGTTGTATCGAGCAACAGAAATGAAAAAAGTCAGATGAGCTGTTTTGGGATGCGCGCTGTCTCCTGGTTTCAACATAATTTGATCTCCTTTCTTTCGTGCATCTGCCGTCTCATGTTGTTCACACACCCCACAATTTCAGAACAGTGGGCTAGACAGAAGGTCCTCTTGCTGTTGCATAACTACTAGCTGTTGATGCGCGCACACGGACCGAATTATAAACAGACTGCAGCTGTAAATGCTCCCAGGGTAGTTTCGGCCACTGTGGAGGGAGTGAACACTCGGACCATTCTGTTGTCCACAGACACACCCCTTAGTCTGTACTACCGTCCCCTGTGGTTTGTGTTCCAGTGTGGAGAAGGCCGTTTACTGTTGCGGGGTCGCTGTTAGCTGAAGATACACAGGGTACACAAGGTACACAAGGTACACAGGATCCACGCACCCTTATGCGTCATGTACTTCACGCCGCGTTCGGTCCGCATAAGTCATGCCTATAGTCTTTCGTCGCGCTCTTTCATGTAGAGCTACTCTTTCGAATGAATTGACGGGGACACCTGCTCTGGTCCAACGAATAGATTAGAATACACGCACCACTGAATAGACACCATCATAATAAAATAAAAAAAGAGTTAGTGCTCTTTGCATCTATTTGGGCTGTCATCTCGCGAGGACGGGGCGACCCTTTTTTTTGTGTTCTGTTTTTAGGGTATTTGGATTGTGTTGGACCTTATTGGATCGCCAGCCTGCGCCAGTTGCTGCTCCTCAGACACTGGACCGAGGATGAGGATCCCTTGCATTGCAATGTCCACTCACCCCTCGGTCCTCTCTAATGTTGCTTTGCCTTCACTCTCCCGCTCATTTTCCCTCTCTTTCGCTTGCTTGCTCGTCTCCTCTCCTCTAGTCTATCGCGATCTCTCTTTCTCTCTCGCCCGATATAGCCTTTCTGTCCTGCTCTCATTCTCGGTTCCCCATTGGGTTCCACGCCAGCAACACCTGAGGTGTCGACAACAAACAAGAAAACATATAAATACAAGGCCCCGTTTCCCGGCATTTTTTGTTTTAATTTCTTCATCTATATATCCCTAAATTGTTCTGGTCTTCATCTCTTAGCTCTCCTCCCTCTTCTCCCCTCCTCCTCCTCTTTACCTCAACTGCCTGTAGCTCCTCCCTACAAGCAAAGCCATACATGTGCTGTCCTCTCAGTCACTGAAAACTCTTCATTATCCCCCACACGCCCACACGGCAAAGCGCACTCATCCATTCTCTATAGTTACGAACACTACCGATAGTCATAACCATCGATTTACATTAACCTCTCAAGCAATCCCCTACTCTCAACCCTCACTGACAACGATCATCTTATATTCACATCCACATCCACATCCACATCCACATTCATTTCATTCGATCTACCACGCACTTCATTTAATTTGATTATCTAAAATTCTCTTTGTATTACTGTGCTTCGCCTGATCACCCATTATCTCCAACCCATTACCAAAGACAACCTACCATAATGATGATCAGCACTGCTCAAGCCAACCGCAAGTTCGATCGATCCGGGCGGTACGTGAAAATCTAGCTAGTGCTCGATCTGCGTGCGCATGCTTGAGCTTTTTACCCCCCTTAGATTCGCGTTAAGACGGTGCATAGTGCTTCAACTAACAGTTGCTTGTTTTCCTCCCTCCCTTTTTCTTATGCCTCGACTCCACAAAAAAAAATATCTCCTGCGACTTCCATGCTTTTGGACAAATATCACCACTTCTCACTCACCTGCTCATCACACTCCCCATAAATAACCTTGCTCTCCAATGCTTCCCCCGCACATTTCTTCTGCTCTTCATATCTGTGTATCCGTACACGCCACGTTCACCATCACCCCACGCTGTGCTTCAATATCTGATCATGACCATATCTGGATATGCTTCCATCGGATGATTCGCTATTACATTGACAGATCTGGAAGCTACCACCGCCGCTCCGTCAGCTGCGTGGCCTCTCATGATGAGCTCGCGTACTACCCCATCGAGGTCATCGAGGAGGGCATGGAAACTAGCGCCATTGCCGCCGACAACGGATCCGCATCAATCTCAATGACGCGCCACCTAATGTCCGACGGCAGCATTCAGCTCCAGCGCTCCGGTTCTGGCTCTGGTGATAGTGCCGACGGTGTTGTCAGTGTCGCCGCTGGCTCCCTTGGCGGTAAAATCAAGGTATGCACCATAGCCTATCGCGGCTTTATACTACCTTCCCTCTTCACTTGGGTGATGGTAGTAGGTACTCGTCTTTTTTTTTTTTTTTTTTTTTTTTTCGTTGTTATCGAGCTTTAATGTTTGCTGATAACCAGAAATGTTGGCAAACAAACAACAGACAACAGCAAACACGCGATGCAGCGAAGAAGAACAACGATTTGTTGCATTCGATGTTGTTTACTACCTCCTTTCTGATATTGGGGAAAAAGCGTTCGCATAATGCATAGTCCTATCCAGGCATCATTGTACATCGGCATACTCCTTACATACACATCTTGCATATACTTTACCCATCTATTCTCTCGCTAACCACATTCCACATGTTTGCGCCTATCTTCCATGCGCTTTTTTTCTTCTTCTTCTCCCCCCTGACAGTTGAACCCTGGTGCACCTGGACCTCGCAGGTCGCTCCTCTCGGACATGCTTAACAGCCAGAATCAGAACAGCCGTCTAGAACAAAACGTCCACCGCCGAAGGATGCTCAAATCCATGCGCCGCTACTCAGTCGATGCCTCGGAGATGAACTTCAATGTTCTTGGTCTCTATCCCTCCGGTCGCGCTTCACCCATGAAGGGGATTCCCTCCGAGGGTGAAGAAGCCGCTGCTACGAATGGTGCTCGGGCTCAGGAGTTCAGAGACACGCCCACGGTCCGGTACCTGAGAAATCCCTGCCAGGCGACCGTCAAGACCAAGCTGATCTCGGCCTCTGTCCGTCGTGGCGCTGGTGGTGACAGCGACGCACCCGATTACTTTGGCGCGGAGGATCGTGTCTGGTAAAAAAAATAACTATAGAACCTCCATTCTCCCTGCTCTTCTTTTAGAGATTGTTACATTAGTCCCTTGTTTTTGCATTGCCTTTTATTTTTATTATTATTATTATTATTATTATTATCGTTGCTTTTTCTTAGGACACAACTACCATAGATCCGTTCTATTGCCCTGTACTTTATAGCCGTCTTGTTTTTAGAAAGATTGGCGACCATAATTAACAACATAATTTTAGAGTGTTTAGTATTATAATTTGTAACATCAGTACCTCTTCTTCCTCTTGTTTCTTGCTGCGGAACCCTCCCCGCAGTTGAACGCATTTCCCTTTTCTATTTCTATTTTTTTTTTTTTTCTCTTCTGGCTCTCAAGACCCTTTTCCTCCTCCATCTCCTTCGGCCTTCGAATTAGCCATCTATCATCTAGACTAGACTACACATCGTTGCTCAAATTAAGCAATTCTAAATTAAAAAAAAAAAAAAAAAAAACTTCCTTTACCCACGTTGTGCTCAGTTGCATGGTTCATACAAATACAGATGTTTATTGTTGGTTCAAATCAGTGCTGATGGGGGGGGGGGCTACTCATAGAAAAGAAGAGTATATGGCGGGAAAACAAGGTTTCTGTGTCTTATGTTTGCTCAGATGAGATCAGCAACATTCATGGGCATCTCCAAGATCTGGGTCGAGTAAAATTTCTCAATCTCCCGCATCATCGGCGTGTCCTCCATCGTAACAAAATTGATCGCCACACCCTTGCGTCCGAAACGACCTCCACGACCGATACGATGGATGTAATTCTCCTTGTTGGTCGGCAGGTCATAGTTGATGACAAGGGAGACCTGCTGCACATCGATACCACGTGCCAGCAAATCCGTCGCAATCAGCACACGGGACGATCCTGAGCGGAACTCCTTCATAATAACCTCACGCTGGGCCTGCTCCATCTCACTGTGGATCGCTGAGACGGTGAAATCACGGGCACTCAGCTTGTCCGTTAGCCAATCAACCTTTCTGCGGGTGTTGCAGAAGATGACCGCCTGGGTGATGGTCAGGGTCTCATAAAGGTCAGACAACGTGTCCAGCTTCCAGTCCTCCTTCTCGATATTGATGTAAAACTGCTTGATACCCTCAAGCGTCAGCTCGTCCTTCTTGACCAAGATTCGAATAGGGTCCCGCATGAACTTGCTTGTGACGTCCATGACATCCACGGGCATGGTCGCAGACAAGAGCACGACCTGGGTGCTGGATGGCAGTCGCTGGAAGACATCATAGATTTGGTCCTTGAAACCTCTCGAGAGCATCTCATCCGCCTCATCCAAAACAAACATCTTGATGGAATCGGTCTTGAGGGCCCCTCGGTTGATCATGTCAAAGACACGACCGGGTGTTCCGACAACAACATGGCATCCCTTGGTAAGAAGAGCCATGTCATCCCGGACGTTGGTGCCTCCGATGCAAGCATGGCACTGCACCTTCATAAAGTCGCCCAGTGCCAATGCAACCTTTTGACTCTGCTGGGCCAGCTCACGGGTCGGGGCGAGAATCAGCGCCTGGCACTGTGGGTTGGTCATATCGAGCTGTTGTAGCACTGAGATGGAGAAGGTGGCCGTTTTTCCTGTTCCGGATTGGGCTTGCGCAATGACATCACGGCCCTTGAGCACGGGAAGGATGGCACGCTGTTGAATGGTGGAAGGGCGCTCGAAACTGTGGGATTGAAAGGCGTGAGAAAAAAAAAAAGATGGTGCGACGTAAGAAATCTGAAGTGATTGATATCTTCTGAATTACTGCAAGTGTTACAATGCAGAAGAGGGAGAGTAAACGTACCCATAAGCGTAGATTCCGCGAAGGAGATCCGGGTTGAGGTTCATGTTGTCGAAATTGTCGACGACTTCGTCCCAGTTGGACTATTAAGTCAGAGTGATGAAGTGTTCATGTAAGATTGGAGATACGATACTGCTGTCACTACTGTAGCGCCTGCAGCCATGTTGCTTAGCCTTACCTCGATCTCGCTGTCAGGAAGGTTGAGGCCTGTGGCCTGGTCATCGATAGTGGTCATGATGGAATGTGTGTAAGGAAAAGAGAAAAAAAAGAAAGGAAAAATCCACCGACGACGTCCTTTATATGTGTAGCCGAGAGAGGTCCGTGGCACGAGATCATAGTGTGACCGCATCTTCAGGCGAAGCATAGCATCCTCATTTGCTGCGGCGCAAAGAAAAGTAAAAGAAAAAAAGGGCTACGTCTGTGCGGTCCTGAACTTTCTTTTGTGGGTGCTACCACTCAGGAACTACAGCCGTTATAAAAAAAAAAAAAAAAAAAAAAAGGCCGAAGAAAGAAGGTGTACTGCGTCGTCAAATGTTCAAGTTGAGCCATCCAATAGGGCAGGGATCAGTAATCGGCGCACATAGAAAAGAATTGCTATCACTGGCCTCGTCTTCATCTCATTGCAACTTTAGCTAGAGCTTTTCCATATGTGAAATGGGCAGGACCGCATCGTTTGGCAGTTCGAGATGCTCTATCGAGTCCGTAGTCTAGACTAACCTGTCTACAATTCATAGAAGATAGATGCTGCGGCTCGCCCAAGTTGAATGCCTCATGTCCTCTATCGTCGAGCTCCTAGTCGGATAGGACCGCTCAATTTGACTCCTACACCCATTTCTTCCGTCGCGACAAAGCCAATCGCCAATGCTCAATGTCCATAACGGAGCTTATGATCGACCCGATGCAGGCAATTTTCCTTCTTGGTCGCTAAATCATAGCTGACAATCCACGGCACCCACTGGATAACAATGCCGCGCAGCAAAAGATCTGTCGTAACGAAGGAACGGATATATCCTGGATGGCTTTCTCATATTGGTCTCACATTCTCTCTGCCTCATCTCTCGCTGTGAATCGCTAGTACAAACTTGGCCGCTAGTAACTTAATTCAAGAAAGAATTGATATAAAAAACTCTACAAACACCAAGCCAACCCTAACCGCCATTTAGGCTCGGCCCAGCTCCTCTACTGAAGGTGGCCAAAAATGGAAACAGGATGTTTCCTGGCCTCTTTTACAGACAGAGAGGGCTGGGCCGAGCCTAACCGCCATTATTATTTTTGTGTTTTCCTTTCCTCCTTAGCATCCGAGAGCCCATTGCACGTTACACGAGGGTGAGGGAATAATCTGACTGCAAGCATGGCTCCGTTTGGTGAATGCTGCAACAATGGATGTGCGTTTCTGCACTCTTTTCCCCTCTTTCGCACTTTCCCACTTTCCTACTTTCCCTTCCTCCCAGATTCACCCTCCCTCAATCCATCTCACTCTTCTGTCTGTCTCTCGTACGTCTCTGCTCGTTCTCAATAAGCACAGTCCAGCGGTGACTCATTGGTAATAAAGACACAGTTTATCTGCAGAAGCTCCATCCCTGAATGTGCCTGAACAACCACAGTCGAGCCAAGAGTGCTAATGCTAGAATGGCCGAGATCAGGGAACAGCCATTCATGTGCAATGGATAATAATCCCCTCTTTCATGATCACAGGAATCTCTGTTAGAAGTGACGAGGGAAGCGAATATCATTCCACTCGACCGCCCTATTCGTGTGCAAACCAGGCCGCCTTAAACAAAGAGTTAGAGTAGAGAACATTGCGCAGGGACGGACTATCTCCTCGGCTGGTGAAAGAACTCGAGAGCCGGATTCCTGTTGAGGTGAGGCACTGTTTCTTGTCACTCGATAGTAGCCTATAGGCATGTTTCAAGGTTATTAATCCTTCATGCTTCACGATGGGCAGTTGGTATCGCTGCTAAGAGGCACGGAGAGGAAAAATCTTCAGGACTACCTCTGCATCCAACTCAAAGGAAACAAGAGTCAAAAAACACTTCCAAGGTAGGCTCCATCACTTGGCAGAGCACCCACATATGATGTGGCTCATGTAGTTGCTATGGATATTAATGCTTTGATTTACGATAGCTCATTCTGCTACCACTGCGTCTGTAGTATACCAGCCCACTGCGACCTATTGGTTCCCATTGCGTTACTAAAGTGTCTGTCAATTATAAGTACGTATATTGGCTACTCGCACAGGTATATCAATCGACCATAAGGTCACTAATATCGCTGCCATCTGCTATATGATAACAGGAGAAACCCCCTCAGAGAAGCAACATGTTTGACAGAACTTTCTTATCACCGCGAAAGGCTCTCTCACCACAAAAGGAACTGAAACTCGTCAGCGTTTACGTGGAGAATGCGCGCAAAATCGAGGATCAGGAAATTGCCTTAGTATTGTGCGACGACGCAGAGGCTGCGTTATCCCGGATGAAAAGAACTGCGAAAAAGACTCTTATAACTCCCCTGTCCGCCGAGGATCAAGCCCTACGCGATGGATTCGCCGGCGCCTGTCTCGAGCATGCTAACCTATTGGAGAGTTTAGGATATAGCGAAAAGGCGCAGGTCGGTTATAAGAGGGCAGAAAAGTGGGGGTAAGTGACAGGTACCTGCTCTTTACTTGTTCGCATTAGCCGGCTATATCGTACATCGTACCTAACGCATTTCTCAATTTGTTGACTGTCCTCTGACTTCAACAGCCATGTGCGTCCTTCAAAAGATCCAGGTCCTACAGTTTCCTCTGCCACCGACAGCGCCTGCCGCGACATAGCATGGGTCCCTGAGGATATTTTTCCCGATGACATGCGTCAACCCATCGTCAAAATCGCGTTACCAGAGGCAGATGAGCGACTCAGCGATACCTCTCAGCTCGCCTACTGCCTTAGCCTCCTGCAAGTGACGCCATCGCCCGAAGAGGTTTTTGAACCAGCTGCAGGAAATTGGGTGAAATCCACAGAGAAGAATGCAGAGGAGAAGGAGAGACTCAGGACGCTGGCGACAGATGTGGTCCGGGCATTTACTCGCGATGAGCTCAAGGATGCCAAGGCCGTCGCAGAAGTCGTATGCCTGGCCCCAGTTCTTGAAAAAGAATATTTCCACTCTCTACTCATGCACTTTGTCGATGATGTTGACAAGTCCAGCCTGCTGGATGTGCAGTCCCTCGAAGGGCTGGCGCAGTCGGTCCAAAACGCTCCCGAAGGCTATCTCGACTCGGATGACCTAGCGACGATCCTGCGCAACCTCAACACCCGTCTACAGGATACTCACGCTCAATCTTCAGATCATATCTGCCGTCTTACGCTCGCAGTGTCCAATGTCCTAGATGCCATGGCTAATGCCAAGGTCTCAGGCTTAAAGCGTGTAGAGCTGCACGAGCCACTCTCTGCCTATTTGAGTGGACTGCAAGCCAGCAGCGACCCTTACTTGGTGTACCAGGCTGCCTACGCCTTCCAAGCACTGCAGTGTGTCCCAGACAACGAATCACCCTGGCAAGCAACAATGCGGCGTAC